>NW_026042931.1:0-74992 GCF_023856365.1 Brienomyrus brachyistius | reverse complement strand
CATCACAGGGTACAGGGCTGGGGGACACCCTGGATGGGATGCCAGTCCATCGCAGGGCAGAGGTCTGGGGTACAGCCTGGACAGGATGCCAGTCCATCGCAGGGCACAGGGCTGAGGTACAGCCTGGACGGGATGCCTGTCCATCGCAGGGCACAGGGCTGGGGGACTCCCTGGATGGGTTGCCAGTCCATCACAGGGCACGGGGCTGGGGAACACCCTGGATGGGATGCCAGTCCATCACAGCGCACAGGGCTGGGGACACCCTGGACGGGATGCATGTCCATGACAGGGCACTGGGCTGGGGTACAGCTTAGATGGGATGCCCGTCCATCACAGGGCAGAGGGTTCAGCCTGGATGGGATGCCAGTCCATTACAGGGCATGGGGCTGAGGTACAGCCTGGACGCGATGCCAGTCCATCACAGGGCACTGGGAACAGCCTGGATGGGATACCAGTCCATCGCAGGGCACAGGGCTGGGGTACAGCCTGGACAGGATGACAGTCCATCACAGGGCGCGGGGCTGGGGGACACCCTGGACGGGATGCCAGTCCATCACAGGGCACAGGGTACAGCCTGGAAGGGATGCCAGTCCATTGCAGGGCACAGGGCTGAGGGACACCCTGGACGGGATGCCAGTTCATCGCAGGGCACTGGGCTGGGGTACAGCCTTGATGGGATGCCAGTCCATCGCAGGGCACAGGGCTGTGGGACACCCTGCACGGGATGCCAGTCCATCACAGGGCACAGGGCTGGGGTACAACCTGGATGGGATGCCATTCCATCGCAGGGCAGAGGGCTGTGGGACACCCTGCACGGGATGCCAGTCTATCACAGGGCACAGGGCTGGGGTACAGCCTGGACGGGATGCCAGTCCATCACAGGGCACTGGGAACAGCCTGGATGGGATGCCAGTCCATCGCAGGGCACAGGTCTGGGGTACAGCCTGGACAGGATGCCAGTCTATCACAGGGCGCGGGGTTGGGGGACACCCTGGACGGGATGCCAGTCCATCAGAGGGCACAGGGTACAGCCTGGAAGGGATGCCAGTCCATCGCAGGGCACAGGGCTGAGGGACACCCTGGACGGGATGCCAGTCTATCGCAGGGCAGGGTGCTGGGGTACAACCTGGACGGGATGCCAGTCCATCGCAGGGCACGGTGCTGGGTAACAACCTGGATGGGATGCCAGTCCATCACTGGGCACAGGGCTGGGGTACAGCCTGGATGGGATGCCAGTCCATCGCAGGGCACAGGGCTGGGGGACACCCTGGATGGGATGCCAGTCCATCGCATGGCACAGGGCTGGGGGACACCCTGGATGGGATGCCAGTCCGTCACAGGGTACAGGGCTGGGGGACACCCTGGATGGGATGCCAGTCCATCGCAGGGCACAGGTCTGGGGTACAGCCTGGACAGGATGCCAGTCCATCACAGGGCGCGGGGTTAGGGGACACCCTGGACGGGATGCCAGTCCATCACAGGGCACAGGGTACAGCCTGGAAGGGATGCCAGTGCATCGCAGGGCACAGGGCTGGGTTACAGCCTGGACGGGATACCAGTCCATCGCAAGGCACAGGGTACAGCCTGGATGGGGTGCCAGTCCATCGCAGGGCACAGGGCTGAGGGACACCCTGGACGGGATGCCAGTTCATCGCAGGGCACTGGGCTGGGGTACAGCCTTGATGGGATACCAGTCCATCGCAAGTCACAGGGATGTGGGACACCCTGCACGGGATGCCAGTCCATCACAGGGCACAGGGCTGGGGTACAGCCTGGATGGAAAGCAAGTCCATCACAGGGCACAGGGCTGAGGGACAGCCTGAATGGGATTCCGGTCCATCGCAGGGCACGGGGCTGGGGGACACCCTGGACGGGATGCCAGTCCATCACAGGGCACAGGGTACAGCCTGGAAGGGATGCCAGTCCATTGCAGGGCACAGGGCTGAGGGACACCCTGGACGGGATGCCAGTTCATCGCAGGGCACTGGGCTGGGGTACAGCCTTGATGGGATGCCAGTCCATCGCAGGGCACAGGGCTGTGGGACACCCTGCACGGGATGCCAGTCCATCACAGGGCACAGGGCTGGGGTACAACCTGGATGGGATGCCATTCCATCGCAGGGCAGAGGGCTGTGGGACACCCTGCACGGGATGCCAGTCTATCACAGGGCACAGGGCTGGGGTACAGCCTGGACGGGATGCCAGTCCATCACAGGGCACTGGGAACAGCCTGGATGGGATGCCAGTCCATCGCAGGGCACAGGTCTGGGGTACAGCCTGGACAGGATGCCAGTCTATCACAGGGCGCGGGTTGGGGGACACCCTGGACGGGATGCCAGTCCATCAGAGGGCACAGGGTACAGCCTGGAAGGGATGCCAGTCCATCGCAGGGCACAGGGCTGAGGGACACCCTGGACGGGATGCCAGTCTATCGCAGGGCAGGGTGCTGGGGTACAACCTGGACGGGATGCCAGTCCATCGCAGGGCACGGTGCTGGGTAACAACCTGGATGGGATGCCAGTCCATCACTGGGCACAGGGCTGGGGTACAGCCTGGATGGGATGCCAGTCCATCGCAGGGCACAGGGCTGGGGGACACCCTGGATGGGATGCCAGTCCATCGCATGGCACAGGGCTGGGGGACACCCTGGATGGGATGCCAGTCCGTCACAGGGTACAGGGCTGGGGGACACCCTGGATGGGATGCCAGTCCATCGCAGGGCACAGGTCTGGGGTACAGCCTGGACAGGATGCCAGTCCATCACAGGGCGCGGGGTTAGGGGACACCCTGGACGGGATGCCAGTCCATCACAGGGCACAGGGTACAGCCTGGAAGGGATGCCAGTGCATCGCAGGGCACAGGGCTGGGTTACAGCCTGGACGGGATACCAGTCCATCGCAAGGCACAGGGTACAGCCTGGATGGGGTGCCAGTCCATCGCAGGGCACAGGGCTGAGGGACAGCCTGGATGGGATTCCGGTCCTTTGCAGGGCACGGGGCTTGGGGACACCCTGGACGGGAGGCCAGTCCATCGCAGGGCACAGGGATGTGGGACACCCTGCACGGGATGCCAGTCCATCACAGGGCACAGGGCTGGGGTACAGCCTGGATGGAAAGCAAGTCCATCACAGGGCACAGGGCTGAGGGACAGCCTGGATGGGATTCCGGTCCATCGCAGGGCACGGGGCTGGGGGACACCCTGGACGGGATACCAGTCCATCGCAAGGCACAGGGTACAGCCTGGATGGGATGCCAGTCCATCGCAGGGCACAGGGCTGGGGTACAGCCTGGACGGGATGCCTGTCCATCGCAGGGCACAGGGCTGGGTGACACCCTGGACGGGATGCCAGTCCATCACAGGGCACAGGGCTGGGGGACACCCTGGACGGGATGCCAGTGCATCACAGGGCACAGGGTACACCTTGGATGGGATGCCAGTCCATCACAGCGCACAGGGCTGGGGGACACCCTGGACGGGATGCATGTCCATGACAGGGCACTGGGCTGGGGTACAGCTTAGATGGGATGCCCGTCCATCACAGGGCAGAGGGTTCAGCCTGGATGGGATGCCAGTCCATTACAGGGCATGGGGCTGAGGTACAGCCTGGACGCGATGCCAGTCCATCACAGGGAACTGGGAACAGCCTGGATGGGATACCAGTCCATCGCAGGGCACAGGGCTGGGGTACAGCCTGGACAGGATGACAGTCCATCACAGGGCGCGGGGCTGGGGGACACCCTGGACGGGATGCCAGTCCATCACAGGGCACAGGGTACAGCCTGGAAGGGATGCCAGTCCATTGCAGGGCACAGGGCTGAGGGACACCCTGGACGGGATGCCAGTCCATCACAGGGCACAGGGCTGGGGTACAACCTGGATGGGATGCCAGTCCATCGCAGGGCACAGGGCTGTGGGACACCCTGCATGGGATGCCAGTCTATCACAGGGCACAGGGCTGGGGTACAGCCTGGACGGGATGCCAGTCCATCACAGGGCACTGGGAACAGCCTGGATGGGATGCCAGTCCATCGCATGGCACAGGGCTGGGGGACACCCTGGATGGGATGCCAGTCCATCACAGGGTACAGGGCTTGGGGACACCCTGGATGGGATGCCAGTCCATCGCAGGGCACAGGTCTGGGGTACAGCCTGGACAGGATGCCAGTCCATCACAGGGCGCGGGGTTAGGGGACACCCTGGACGGGATGCCAGTCCATCACAGGGCACAGGGTACAGCCTGGAAGGGATGCCAGTGCATCGCAGGGCACAGGGCTGGGTTACAGCCTGGACGGGATACCAGTCCATCGCAAGGCACAGGGTACACCCTGGACGGGATGCCAGTCCATCGCAGGGCGCGGGGCTGGGGGACATCCTGGACGGGATGCCAGTCCATCACAGGGCACAGGGTACAGCCTGGAAGGGATGCCAGTCCATTGCAGGGCACAGGGCTGAGGGACACCCTGGACGGGATGCCAGTCCATCGCAGGGCACTGGGCTGGGGTACAGCCTTGATGGGATGCCAGTCCATCGCAGGGCACAGGGCTGGGAGACTCCCTGGACGGGTTTCCAGTCCATCACAGGGCACGGGGCTGGGGGACACCCTGGACGGGATGCCAGTCCATCACAGGGCACAGGGCTGGGGTACAACCTGGATGGGATGCCAGTCCATCGCAGGGCACTGGGCTGTGGGACACCCTGCACGGGATGCCAGTCCATCGCAGGGCACAGGGCTGAGGTACAGCCTGGACGGGATGCCTGTCCATCGCAGGGCACAGGGCTGGGAGACTCCCTGGACGGGTTTCCAGTCCATCACAGGGCACGGGGCTGGGGGACACCCTGGACGGGATGCCAGTGCATCACAGGGCACAGGGTACAGCCTGGATGGAATGCCAGTCCATCACAGGGCACGGGGCTGGGGGACACCCTGGATGGGATGCCAGTCCATCGCAGGGCAGAGGGCTGGGATACATCCTGGACGGGATGCCAATACATCGCAAGGCACAGGGCTGTGGGACACCCTGGACGGGATGCCAGTCCATCACAGGGCACAGGGCTGGGGTACAGCCTGGATGCGATGCCAGTCCATCGCAAGGCACAGGGTACAGCCTGGATGGGATGCCAGTCCATCGCAGGGCACAGGGCTGAGGGACAGCCTGGATGGGATTCCGGTCCATCGCAGGGCACAGGGCTGGGGTACAGCCTGGATGGGATGCCAGTCCATCGCAGGGCACAGGGCTGGGGTACAGCCTGGACGGGATGCCTGTCCATGGCAGGGCACAGGGCTGGGTGACACCCTGGACGGGATGCCAGTCCATCACAGGGCACAGGGCTGGGGGACACCCTGCACGGGATGCCAGTGCATCACAGGGCACAGGGTACAGCCTGGATGGAATGCCAGTCCATCACAGGGCACGGGGCTGGGGGACAGCCTGGATGGGATTCCGGTCCATCGCAGGGCACGGGGCTGGGGGACACCCTGGATGGGAGGCCAGTCCATCGCAGGGCACAGGGCTGGGGTACAGCCTGGATGGGATGCCAGTCCATCGCAGGGCACTGGGCTGGGGTACACCCTGCACGGGATGCCAGTCCATCGCAGGGCACAGGGCTGAGGTACAGCCTGGACGGGATGCCAGTCCATCACAGGGCACAGGGCTGGGGGACACCCTGGACGGGATGCCAGTGCATCACAGGGCACAGGGTACAGCCTGGATGGAATGCCAGTCCATCACAGGGCACGGGGCTGGGGGACACCCTGGATGGGATGCCAGTCCATCGCAGGGCAGAGGGCTGGGATACATCCTGGACGGGATGCCAATCCATCGCAAGGCACAGGGCTGTGGGACACCCTGCACGGGATGCCAGTCCATCACATGGCACAGGGCTGGGGTACAGCCTGGATGGGATGCCAGTCCATCGCAGGGCACAGGGCTGAGGTACAGCCTGGACGGGATGCCTGTCCATCGCAGGGCACAGGGCTGGGGGACTCCCTGGACGGGTTGCCAGTCCATCATAGGGCACGGGGCTGGGGTACACCCTGGATGGGATGCCAGTCCATCACAGCGCACAGGGCTGGGGGACACCCTGGACGGGATGCATGTCCATGACAGGGCACTGGGCTGGGGTACAGCTTAGATGAGATGCCCGTCCATCACAGGGCAGAGGGTTCAGCCTGGATGGGATGCCAGTCCATTACAGGGCATGGGGCTGAGGTACAGCCTGGACGCGATGCCAGTCCATCACAGGGCACTGGGAACAGCCTGGATGGGATGCCAGTCCATCGCAGGGCACAGGGCTGGGGGACACCCTGGATGGGATGCCAGTCCATCACAGGGTACAGGGCTTGGGGACACCCTGGATGGGATGCCAGTCCATCGCAGGGCACAGGTCTGGGGTACAGCCTGGACAGGATGCCAGTCCATCACAGGTCCGCGGGGTTAGGGGACACCCTGACGGGATGCCAGTCCATCACAGGGCACAGGGTACAGCCTGGAAGGGATGCCAGTGCATCGCAGGGCACAGGGCTGGGTTACAGCCTGGACGGGATACCAGTCCATCGCAAGGCACAGGGTACACCCTGGACGGGATGCCAGTCCATCGCAGGGCGCGGGGCTGGGGGACATCCTGGACGGGATGCCAGTCCATCACAGGGCACAGGGTACAGCCTGGAAGGGATGCCAGTCCATTGCAGGGCACAGGGCTGAGGGACACCCTGGACGGGATGCCAGTCCATCGCAGGGCACTGGGCTGTGGGACACCCTGCACGGGATGCCAGTCCATCACAGGGCACAGGGCTGGGGTACAACCTGGATGGGATGCCAGTCCATCGCAGGGCACTGGGCTGTGGGACACCCTGCACGGGATGCCAGTCCATCGCAGGGCACAGGGCTGAGGTACAGCCTGGACGGGATGCCTGTCCATCGCAGGGCACAGGGCTGGGAGACTCCCTGGACGGGTTTCCAGTCCATCACAGGGCACGGGGCTGGGGGACACCCTGGACGGGATGCCAGTGCATCACAGGGCACAGGGTACAGCCTGGATGGAATGCCAGTCCATCACAGGGCACGGGGCTGGGGGACACCCTGGATGGGATGCCAGTCCATCGCAGGGCAGAGGGCTGGGATACATCCTGGACGGGATGCCAATACATCGCAAGGCACAGGGCTGTGGGACACCCTGGACGGGATGCCAGTCCATCACAGGGCACAGGGCTGGGGTACAGCCTGGATGCGATGCCAGTCCATCGCAAGGCACAGGGTACAGCCTGGATGGGATGCCAGTCCATCGCAGGGCACAGGGCTGAGGGACAGCCTGGATGGGATTCCGGTCCATCGCAGGGCACAGGGCTGGGGTACAGCCTGGATGGGATGCCAGTCCATCGCAGGGCACAGGGCTGGGGTACAGCCTGGACGGGATGCCTGTCCATGGCAGGGCACAGGGCTGGGTGACACCCTGGACGGGATGCCAGTCCATCACAGGGCACAGGGCTGGGGGACACCCTGCACGGGATGCCAGTGCATCACAGGGCACAGGGTACAGCCTGGATGGAATGCCAGTCCATCACAGGGCACGGGGCTGGGGGACAGCCTGGATGGGATTCCGGTCCATCGCAGGGCACGGGGCTGGGGGACACCCTGGATGGGAGGCCAGTCCATCGCAGGGCACAGGGCTGGGGTACAGCCTGGATGGGATGCCAGTCCATCGCAGGGCACAGGGCTGGGGTACAGCCTGGACGGGATGCCTGTCCATGGCAGGGCACAGGGCTGGGTGACACCCTGGACGGGATGCCAGTCCATCACAGGGCACAGGGCTGGGGGACACCCTGGACGGGATGCCAGTGCATCACAGGGCACAGGGTACAGCCTGGATGGAATGCCAGTCCATCACAGGGCACGGGGCTGGGGGACACCCTGGATGGGATGCCAGTCCATCGCAGGGCAGAGGGCTGGGATACATCCTGGACGGGATGCCAATCCATCGCAAGGCACAGGGCTGTGGGACACCCTGCACGGGATGCCAGTCCATCACATGGCACAGGGCTGGGGTACAGCCTGGATGGGATGCCAGTCCATCGCAGGGCACAGGGCTGAGGTACAGCCTGGACGGGATGCCTGTCCATCGCAGGGCACAGGGCTGGGGGACTCCCTGGACGGGTTGCCAGTCCATCATAGGGCACGGGGCTGGGGTACACCCTGGATGGGATGCCAGTCCATCACAGCGCACAGGGCTGGGGGACACCCTGGACGGGATGCATGTCCATGACAGGGCACTGGGCTGGGGTACAGCTTAGATGAGATGCCCGTCCATCACAGGGCAGAGGGTTCAGCCTGGATGGGATGCCAGTCCATTACAGGGCATGGGGCTGAGGTACAGCCTGGACGCGATGCCAGTCCATCACAGGGCACTGGGAACAGCCTGGATGGGATGCCAGTCCATCGCAGGGCACAGGGCTGGGGTACAGCCTGGACAGGATGACAGTCCATCACAGGGCGCGGGGCTGGGGGACATCCTGGACGGGATGCCAGTCCATCACAGGGCACAGGGTACAGCCTGGAAGGGATGCCAGTCCATTGCAGGGCAGAGGGCTGAGGGACACCCTGGACGGGATGCCAGTCCATCGCAGGGCACTGGGCTGTGGTACAGCCTTGATGGGATGCCAGTCCATCGCAGGGCACAGGGCTGTGGGACACCCTGCACGGGATGCCAGTCCATCACAGGGCACAGGGCTGGGGTACAACCTGAATGGGATGCCAGTCCATCGCAGGGCACTGGGCTGTGGGACACCCTGCACGGGATGCCAGTCTATCACAGGGCACAGGGCTGGGGTACAGCCTGGACGGGATGCCAGTCCATCACAGGGCACTGGGAACAGCCTGGATGGGATGCCAGTCCATCGCAGGGCACAGGTCTGGGGTACAGCCTGGACAGGATGCCAGTCCATCACAGGGCGCGGGGTTGGGGGACACCCTGGACGGGATGCCAGTCCATCAGAGGGCACAGGGTACAGCCTGGAAGGGATGCCAGTCCATCGCAGGGCTCAGGGCTGAGGGACACCCTGGACGGGATGCCAGTCAATCGCAGGGCAGGGTGCTGGGGTACAACCTGGACGGGATGCCAGTCCATCGCAGGGCACGGTGCTGGGTAACAACCTGGATGGGATGCCAGTCCATCACAGGGCACAGGGCTGGGGTACAGCCTGGATTGGATGCCAGTCCATCGCAGGGCACAGGGCTGGGGGACACCCTGGATGGGATGCCAGTCCATCGCATGGCACAGGGCTGGGGGACACCCTGGATGGGATGCCAGTCCATCACAGGGTACAGGGCTGGGGGACACCCTGGATGGGATGCCAGTCCATCGCAGGGCAGAGGTCTGGGGTACAGCCTGGACAGGATGCCAGTCCATCGCAGGGCACAGGGCTGAGGTACAGCCTGGACGGGATGCCTGTCCATCGCAGGGCACAGGGCTGGGGGACTCCCTGGATGGGTTGCCAGTCCATCACAGGGCACGGGGCTGGGGTACACCCTGGATGGGATGCCAGTCCATCACAGCGCACAGGGCTGGGGGACACCCTGGACGGGATGCATGTCCATGACAGGGCACTGGGCTGGGGGACACCCTGGATGGGATGCCAGTCCGTCACAGGGTACAGGGCTGGGGGACACCCTGGATGGGATGCCAGTCCATCGCAGGGCACAGGTCTGGGGTACAGCCTGGACAGGATGCCAGTCCATCACAGGGCGCGGGGTTAGGGGACACCCTGGACGGGATGCCAGTCCATCACAGGGCACAGGGCTGAGGGACACCCTGGACGGGATGCCAGTGCATCACAGGGCACAGGGTACAGCCTGGATGGAATGCCAGTCCATCACAGGGCACGGGGCTGGGGGACACCCTGGATGGGATGCCAGTCCATCGCAGGGCAGAGGGCTGGGATACAACCTGGACGGGATGCCAATCCATCGCAAGGCACAGGGCTGTGGGACACCCTGCACGGGATGCCAGTCCATCACATGGCACAGGGCTGGGGTACAGCCTGGATGGGATGCCAGTCCATCGCAGGGCACAGGGCTGAGGTACAGCCTGGACGGGATGCCTGTCCATCGCAGGGCACAGGGCTGGGGGACTCCCTGGACGGGTTGCCAGTCCATCATAGGGCATGGGGCTGGGGTACACCCTGGATGGGATGCCAGTCCATCACAGCGCACAGGGCTGGGGGACACCCTGGACGGGATGCATGTCCATGACAGGGCACTGGGCTGGGGTACAGCTTAGATGAGATGCCCGTCCATCACAGGGCAGAGGGTTCAGCCTGGATGGGATGCCAGTCCATTACAGGGCATGGGGCTGAGGTACAGCCTGGACGCGATGCCAGTCCATCACAGGGCACTGGGAACAGCCTGGATGGGATGCCAGTCCATCGCAGGGCACAGGGCTGGGGTACAGCCTGGACAGGATGACAGTCCATCACAGGGCGCGGGGCTGGGGGACATCCTGGACGGGATGCCAGTCCATCACAGGGCACAGGGTACAGCCTGGAAGGGATGCCAGTCCATTGCAGGGCAGAGGGCTGAGGGACACCCTGGACGGGATGCCAGTCCATCGCAGGGCACTGGGCTGTGGTACAGCCATGTTGGGATGCCAGTCCATCGCAGGGCACAGGGCTGTGGGACACCCTGCACGGGATGCCAGTCCATCACAGGGCACAGGGCTGGGGTACAACCTGAATGGGATGCCAGTCCATCGCAGGGCACTGGGCTGTGGGACACCCTGCACGGGATGCCAGTCTATCACAGGGCACAGGGCTGGGGTACATCCTGGACGGGATGCCAGTCCATCACAGGGCACTGGGAACAGCCTGGATGGGATGCCAGTCCATCGCAGGGCACAGGTCTGGGGTACAGCCTGGACAGGATGCCAGTCCATCACAGGGCGCGGGGTTGGGGGACACCCTGGACGGGATGCCAGTCCATCAGAGGGCACAGGGTACAGCCTGGAAGGGATGCCAGTCCATCGCAGGGCTCAGGGCTGAGGGACACCCTGGACGGGATGCCAGTCAATCGTAGGGCAGGGTGCTGGGGTACAACCTGGACGGGATGCCAGTCCATCGCAGGGCACGGTGCTGGGTAACAACCTGGATGGGATGCCAGTCCATCACAGGGCACAGGGCTGGGGTACAGCCTGGATTGGATGCCAGTCCATCGCAGGGCACAGGGCTAGGGGACACCCTGGATGGGATGCCAGTCCATCGCATGGCACAGGGCTGGGGGACACCCTGGATGGGATGCCAGTCCATCACAGGGTAGAGGGCTGGGGGACACCCTGGATGGGATGCCAGTCCATCGCAGGGCAGAGGTCTGGGGTACAGCCTGGACAGGATGCCAGTCCATCGCAGGGCACAGGGCTGAGGTACAGCCTGGACGGGATGCCTGTCCATCGCAGGGCACAGGGCTGGGGGACTCCCTGGATGGGTTGCCAGTCCATCACAGGGCACGGGGCTGGGGTACACCCTGGATGGGATGCCAGTCCATCACAGCGCACAGGGCTGGGGGACACCCTGGACGGGATGCATGTCCATGACAGGGCACTGGGCTGGGGGACACCCTGGATGGGATGCCAGTCCGTCACAGGGTACAGGGCTGGGGGACACCCTGGATGGGATGCCAGTCCATCGCAGGGCACAGGTCTGGGGTACAGCATGGACAGGATGCCAGTCCATCACAGGGCGCGGGGTTAGGGGACACCCTGGACGGGATGCCAGTCCATCACAGGGCACAGGGTACAGCCTGGAAGGGATGCCAGTGCATCGCAGGGCACAGGGCTGGGTTACAGCCTGGACGGGATACCAGTCCATCGCAAGGCACAGGGTACAGCCTGGATGGGATGCCAGTCCATCGCAGGGCACAGGGCTGAGGGACAGCCTGGATGGGATTCCGGTCCTTTGCAGGGCACGGGGCTTGGGGACACCCTGGACGGGAGGCCAGTCCATCGCAGGGCACAGGGATGTGGGACACCCTGCACGGGATGCCAGTCCATCACAGGGCACAGGGCTGGGGTACAGCCTGGATGGAATGCAAGTCCATCACAGGGCACAGGGCTGAGGGACAGCCTGGATGGGATTCCGGTCCATCGCAGGGCACGGGGCTGGGGGACACCCTGGACGGGATACCAGTCCATCGCAAGGCACAGGGTACAGCCTGGATGGGATGCCAGTCCATCGCAGGGCACAGGGCTGGGGTACAGCCTGGACGGGATGCCTGTCCATCGCAGGGCACAGGGCTGGGTGACACCCTGGACGGGATGCCAGTCCATCACAGGGCACAGGGCTGGGGGACACCCTGGACGGGATGCCAGTGCATCCCAGGGCACAGGGTACACCCTGGACGGGATGCCAGTCCATCGCAGGGCACTGGGCTGTGGTACAGCCTTGATGGGATGCCAGTCCATCGCAGGGCACAGGGCTGTGGGACACCCTGCACGGGATGCCAGTCCATCACAGGGCACAGGGCTGGGGTACAACCTGAATGGGATGCCAGTCCATCGCAGGGCACTGGGCTGTGGGACACCCTGCACGGGATGCCAGTCTATCACAGGGCACAGGGCTGGGGTACATCCTGGACGGGATGCCAGTCCATCACAGGGCACTGGGAACAGCCTGAATGGGATGCCAGTCCATCGCAGGGCACAGGTCTGGGGTACAGCCTGGACAGGATGCCAGTCCATCACAGGGCGCGGGGTTGGGGGACACCCTGGACGGGATGCCAGTCTATCAGAGGGCACAGGGTACAGCCTGGAAGGGATGCCAGTCCATCGCAGGGCTCAGGGCTGAGGGACACCCTGGACGGGATGCCAGTCAATCGTAGGGCAGGGTGCTGGGGTACAACCTGGACGGGATGCCAGTCCATCGCAGGGCACGGTGCTGGGTAACAACCTGGATGGGATGCCAGTCCATCACAGGGCACAGGGCTGGGGTACAGCCTGGATTGGATGCCAGTCCATCGCAGGGCACAGGGCTGGGGGACACCCTGGATGGGATGCCAGTCCATCGCATGGCACAGGGCTGGGGGACACCCTGGATGGGATGCCAGTCCATCACAGGGTAGAGGGCTGGGGGACACCCTGGATGGGATGCCAGTCCATCGCAGGGCAGAGGTCTTTGGTACAGCCTGGACAGGATGCCAGTCCATCGCAGGGCACAGGGCTGAGGTACAGCCTGGACGGGATGCCTGTCCATCGCAGGGCACAGGGCTGGGGGACTCCCTGGATGGGTTGCCAGTCCATCACAGGGCACGGGGCTGGGGTACACCCTGGATGGGATGCCAGTCCATCACAGCGCACAGGGCTGGGGGACACCCTGGACGGGATGCATGTCCATGACAGGGCACTGGGCTGGGGGACACCCTGGATGGGATGCCAGTCCGTCACAGGGTACAGGGCTGGGGGACACCCTGGATGGGATGCCAGTCCATCGCAGGGCACAGGTCTGGGGTACAGCCTGGACAGGATGCCAGTCCATCACAGGGCGCGGGGTTAGGGGACACCCTGGACGGGATGCCAGTCCATCACAGGGCACAGGGTACAGCCTGGAAGGGATGCCAGTGCATCGCAGGGCACAGGGCTGGGTTACAGCCTGGACGGGATACCAGTCCATCGCAAGGCACAGGGTACAGCCTGGATGGGATGCCAGTCCATCGCAGGGCACAGGGCTGAGGGACAGCCTGGATGGGATTCCGGTCCTTTGCAGGGCACGGGGCTTGGGGACACCCTGGACGGGAGGCCAGTCCATCGCAGGGCACAGGGATGTGGGACACCCTGCACGGGATGCCAGTCCATCACAGGGCACAGGGCTGGGGTACAGCCTGGATGGAATGCAAGTCCATCACAGGGCACAGGGCTGAGGGACAGCCTGGATGGGATTCCGGTCCATCGCAGGGCACGGGGCTGGGGGACACCCTGGACGGGATACCAGTCCATCGCAAGGCACAGGGTACAGCCTGGATGGGATGCCAGTCCATCGCAGGGCACAGGGCTGGGGTACAGCCTGGACGGGATGCCTGTCCATCGCAGGGCACAGGGCTGGGTGACACCCTGGACGGGATGCCAGTCCATCACAGGGCACAGGGCTGGGGGACACCCTGGACGGGATGCCAGTGCATCCCAGGGCACAGGGTACACCCTGGATGGGATGCCAGTCCATCACAGCGCACAGGGCTGGGGGACACCCTGGACGGGATGCATGTCCATGACAGGGCACTGGGCTGGGGTACAGCTTAGATGGGATGCCCGTCCATCACAGGGCAGAGGGTTCAGCCTGGATGGGATGCCAGTCCATTACAGGGCATGTGGCTGAGGTACAGCCTGGACGCGATGCCAGTCCATCACAGGGAACTGGGAACAGCCTGGATGGGATACCAGTCCATCGCAGGGCACAGGGCTGGGGTACAGCCTGGACAGGATGACAGTCCATCACAGGGCGCGGGGCTGGGGGACACCCTGGACGGGATGCCAGTCCATCACAGGGCACAGGGTACAGCCTGGAAGGGATGCCAGTCCATTGCAGGGCACAGGGCTGAGGGACACCCTGGACGGGATGCCAGACCATCACAGGGCACAGGGCTGGGGTACAACCTGGATGGGATGCCAGTCCATCGCAGGGCACAGGGCTGTGGGACACCCTGCATGGGATGCCAGTCTATCACAGGGCACAGGGCTGGGGTACAGCCTGGACGGGATGCCAGTCCATCACAGGGCACTGGGAACAGCCTGGATGGGATGCCAGTCCATCGCATGGCACAGGGCTGGGGGACACCCTGGATGGGATGCCAGTCCATCACAGGGTACAGGGCTTGGGGACACCCTGGATGGGATGCCAGTCCATCGCAGGGCACAGGTCTGGGGTACAGCCTGGACAGGATGCCAGTCCATCACAGGGCGCGGGGTTAGGGGACACCCTGGACGGGATGCCAGTCCATCACAGGGCACAGGGTACAGCCTGGAAGGGATGCCAGTGCATCGCAGGGCACAGGGCTGGGTTACAGCCTGGACGGGATACCAGTCCATCGCAAGGCACAGGGTACACCCTGGACGGGATGCCAGTCCATCGCAGGGCGCGGGGCTGGGGGACATCCTGGACGGGATGCCAGTCCATCACAGGGCACAGGGTACAGCCTGGAAGGGATGCCAGTCCATTGCAGGGCACAGGGCTGAGGGACACCCTGGACGGGATGCCAGTCCATCGCAGGGCACTGGGCTGGGGTACAGCCTTGATGGGATGCCAGTCCATCGCAGGGCACAGGGCTGTGGGACACCCTGCACGGGATGCCAGTCCATCACAGGGCACAGGGCTGGGGTACAACCTGGATGGGATGCCAGTCCATCGCAGGGCACTGGGCTGTGGGACACCCTGCACGGGATGCCAGTCCATCGCAGGGCACAGGGCTGAGGTACAGCCTGGACGGGATGCCTGTCCATCGCAGGGCACAGGGCTGGGAGACTCCCTGGACGGGTTTCCAGTCCATCACAGGGCACGGGGCTGGGGGACACCCTGGACGGGATGCCAGTGCATCACAGGGCACAGGGTACAGCCTGGATGGAATGCCAGTCTATCACAGGGCACGGGGCTGGGGGACACCCTGGATAGGATGCCAGTCCATCGCAGGGCAGAGGGCTGGGATACATCCTGGACGGGATGCCAATACATCGCAAGGCACAGGGCTGTGGGACACCCTGGACGGGAGGCCAGTCCATCGCAGGGCACAGGGCTGTGGGACACCCTGCACGGGATGCCAGTCCATCACAGGGCACAGGGCTGGGGTACAGCCTGGATGCGATGCCAGTCCATCGCAAGGCACAGTGTACAGCCTGGATGGGATGCCAGTCCATCGCAGGGCACAGGGCTGAGGGACAGCCTGGATGGGATTCCGGTCCATCGCAGGGCACGAGGCTGGGGGACAGCCTGGATGGGATTCCGGTCCATCGCAGGGCACGGGGCTGGGGGACACCCTGGATGGGATGCCAGTCCATCACAGGGCACAGGGTACAGCCTGGAAGGGATGCCAGTGCATCGCAGGGCACAGGGCTGGGTTACAGCCTGGACGGGATACCAGTCCATCGCAAGGCACAGGGTACACCCTGGACGGGATGCCAGTCCATCGCAGGGCGCGGGGCTGGGGGACATCCTGGACGGGATGCCAGTCCATCACAGGGCACAGGGTACAGCCTGGAAGGGATGCCAGTCCATTGCAGGGCACAGGGCTGAGGGACACCCTGGACGGGATGCCAGTCCATCGCAGGGCACTGGGCTGGGGTACAGCCTTGATGGGATGCCAGTCCATCGCAGGGCACAGGGCTGAGGGACACCCTGGACGGGATGCCAGTCCATCGCAGGGCACTGGGCTGGGGTACAGCCTTGATGGGATGCCAGTCCATCGCAGGGCACAGGGCTGTGGGACACCCTGCACGGGATGCCAGTCCATCACAGGGCACAGGGCTGGGGTACAACCTGGATGGGATGCCAGTCCATCGCAGGGCACTGGGCTGTGGGACACCCTGCACGGGATGCCAGTCCATCGCAGGGCACAGGGCTGAGGTACAGCCTGGACGGGATGCCTGTCCATCGCAGGGCACAGGGCTGGGAGACTCCCTGGACGGGTTTCCAGTCCATCACAGGGCACGGGGCTGGGGGACACCCTGGACGGGATGCCAGTGCATCACAGGGCACAGGGTACAGCCTGGATGGAATGCCAGTCCATCACAGGGCACGGGGCTGGGGGACACCCTGGATAGGATGCCAGTCCATCGCAAGGCACAGGGTACACCCTGGACGGGATGCCAGTCCATCGCAGGGCGCGGGGCTGGGGGACATCCTGGACGGGATGCCAGTCCATCACAGGGCACAGGGTACAGCCTGGAAGGGATGCCAGTCCATTGCAGGGCACAGGGCTGAGGGACACCCTGGACGGGATGCCAGTCCATCGCAGGGCACTGGGCTGGGGTACAGCCTTGATGGGATGCCAGTCCATCGCAGGGCACAGGGCTGAGGGACACCCTGGACGGGATGCCAGTCCATCGCAGGGCACTGGGCTGGGGTACAGCCTTGATGGGATGCCAGTCCATCGCAGGGCACAGGGCTGTGGGACACCCTGCACGGGATGCCAGTCCATCACAGGGCACAGGGCTGGGGTACAACCTGGATGGGATGCCAGTCCATCGCAGGGCACTGGGCTGTGGGACACCCTGCACGGGATGCCAGTCCATCGCAGGGCACAGGGCTGAGGTACAGCCTGGACGGGATGCCTGTCCATCGCAGGGCACAGGGCTGGGAGACTCCCTGGACGGGTTTCCAGTCCATCACAGGGCACGGGGCTGGGGGACACCCTGGACGGGATGCCAGTGCATCACAGGGCACAGGGTACAGCCTGGATGGAATGCCAGTCCATCACAGGGCACGGGGCTGGGGGACACCCTGGATAGGATGCCAGTCCATCGCAGGGCAGAGGGCTGGGATACATCCTGGACGGGATGCCAATACATCGCAAGGCACAGGGCTGTGGGACACCCTGGACGGGAGGCCAGTCCATCGCAGGGCACAGGGCTGTGGGACACCCTGCACGGGATGCCAGTCCATCACAGGGCACAGGGCTGGGGTACAGCCTGGATGCGATGCCAGTCCATCGCAAGGCACAGGGTACAGCCTGGATGGGATGCCAGTCCATCGCAGGGCACAGGGCTGAGGGACAGCCTGGATGGGATTCCGGTCCATCGCAGGGCACGAGGCTGGGGGACAGCCTGGATGGGATTCCGGTCCATCGCAGGGCACGGGGCTGGGGGACACCCTGGATGGGAGGCCAGTCCATCGCAGGGCACAGGGCTGGGGTACAGCCTGGATGCGATGCCAGTCCATCGCAGGGCACAGGGCTGGGGTACAGCCTGGACGGGATGCCTGTCCATGGCAGGGCACAGGGCTGGGTGACACCCTGGACGGGATGCCAGTCCATCACAGGGCACAGGGCTGGGGGACACCCTGGACGGGATGCCAGTGCATCACAGGGCACAGGGTACAGCCTGGATGGAATGCCAGTCCATCACAGGGCACGGGGCTGGGGGACACCCTGGATGGGATGCCAGTCCATCGCAGGGCAGAGGGCTGGGATACAACCTGGACGGGATGCCAATCCATCGCAAGGCACAGGGCTGTGGGACACCCTGCACGGGATGCCAGTCCATCACATGGCACAGGGCTGGGGTACAGCCTGGATGGGATGCCAGTCCATCGCAGGGCACAGGGCTGAGGTACAGCCTGGATGGGATTCCGGTCCATCGCAGGGCACGAGGCTGGGGGACAGCCTGGATGGGATTCCGGTCCATCGCAGGGCACGGGGCTGGGGGACACCCTGGATGGGATGCCAGTCCATCACAGGGCACAGGGTACAGCCTGGAAGGGATGCCAGTGCATCGCAGGGCACAGGGCTGGGTTACAGCCTGGACGGGATACCAGTCCATCGCAAGGCACAGGGTACACCCTGGACGGGATGCCAGTCCATCGCAGGGCGCGGGGCTGGGGGACATCCTGGACGGGATGCCAGTCCATCACAGGGCACAGGGTACAGCCTGGAAGGGATGCCAGTCCATTGCAGGGCACAGGGCTGAGGGACACCCTGGACGGGATGCCAGTCCATCGCAGGGCACTGGGCTGGGGTACAGCCTTGATGGGATGCCAGTCCATCGCAGGGCACAGGGCTGAGGGACACCCTGGACGGGATGCCAGTCCATCGCAGGGCACTGGGCTGGGGTACAGCCTTGATGGGATGCCAGTCCATCGCAGGGCACAGGGCTGTGGGACACGCTGCACGGGATGCCAGTCCATCACAGGGCACAGGGCTGGGGTACAACCTGGATGGGATGCCAGTCCATCGCAGGGCACTGGGCTGTGGGACACCCTGCACGGGATGCCAGTCCATCGCAGGGCACAGGGCTGAGGTACAGCCTGGACGGGATGCCTGTCCATCGCAGGGCACAGGGCTGGGAGACTCCCTGGACGGGTTTCCAGTCCATCACAGGGCACGGGGCTGGGGGACACCCTGGACGGGATGCCAGTGCATCACAGGGCACAGGGTACAGCCTGGATGGAATGCCAGTCCATCACAGGGCACGGGGCTGGGGGACACCCTGGATAGGATGCCAGTCCATCGCAGGGCAGAGGGCTGGGATACATCCTGGACGGGATGCCAATACATCGCAAGGCACAGGGCTGTGGGACACCCTGGACGGGAGGCCAGTCCATCGCAGGGCACAGGGCTGTGGGACACCCTGCATGGGATGCCAGTCCATCACAGGGCACAGGGCTGGGGTACAGCCTGGATGCGATGCCAGTCCATCGCAAGGCACAGGGTACAGCCTGGATGGGATGCCAGTCCATCGCAGGGCACAGGGCTGAGGGACAGCCTGGATGGGATTCCGGTCCATCGCAGGGCACGAGGCTGGGGGACAGCCTGGATGGGATTCCGGTCCATCGCAGGGCACGGGGCTGGCGGACACCCTGGATGGGAGGCCAGTCCATCGCAGGGCACAGGGCTGGGGTACAGCCTGGATGGGATGCCAGTCCATCGCAGGGCACAGGGCTGGGGTACAGCCTGGACGGGATGCCTGTCCATGGCAGGGCACAGGGCTGGGTGACACCCTGGACGGGATGCCAGTCCATCACAGGGCACAGGGCTGGGGGACACCCTGGACGGGATGCCAGTGCATCACAGGGCACAGGGTACAGGCTGGATGGAATGCCAGTCCATCACAGGGCACGGGGCTGGGGGACACCCTGGATGGGATGCCAGTCCATCGCAGGGCAGAGGGCTGGGATACAACCTGGACGGGATGCCAATCCATCGCAAGGCACAGGGCTGTGGGACACCCTGCACGGGATGCCAGTCCATCACATGGCACAGGGCTGGGGTACAGCCTGGATGGGATGCCAGTCCATCGCAGGGCACAGGGCTGAGGTACAGCCTGGACGGGATGCCTGTCCATCGCAGGGCACAGGGCTGGGGGACTCCCTGGACGGGTTGCCAGTCCATCATAGGGCACGGGGCTGGGGTACACCCTGGATGGGATGCCAGTCCATCACAGCGCACAGGGCTGGGGGACACCCTGGACGGCATGCATGTCCATGACAGGGCACTGGGCTGGGGTACAGCTTAGATGAGATGCCCGTCCATCACAGGGCAGAGGGTTCAGCCTGGATGGGATGCCAGTCCATTACAGGGCATGGGGCTGAGGTACAGCCTGGACGCGATGCCAGTCCATCACAGGGCACTGAGAACAGCCTGGATGGGATACCAGTCCATCGCAGGGCACAGGGCTGGGGTACAGCCTGGACAGGATGACAGTCCATCACAGGGCGCGGGGCTGGGGGACATCCTGGACGGGATGCCAGTCCATCACAGGGCACAGGGTACAGCCTGGAAGGGATGCCAGTCCATTGCAGGGCACAGGGCTGAGGGACACCCTGGACGGGATGCCAGTCCATCGCAGGGCACTGGGCTGTGGTACAGCCTTGATGGGATGCCAGTCCATCGCAGGGCACAGGGCTGTGGGACACCCTGCACGGGATGCCAGTCCATCACAGGGCACAGGGCTGGGGTACAACCTGGATGGGATGCCATTCCATCGCAGGGCACTGGGCTGTGGGACACCCTGCACGGGATGCCAGTCTATCACAGGGCACAGGGCTGGGGTACAGCCTGGACGGGATGCCAGTCCATCACAGGGCACTGGGAACAGCCTGGATGGGATGCCAGTCCATCGCAGGGCACAGGTCTGGGGTACAGCCTGGACAGGATGCCAGTCCATCACAGGGCGCGGGGTTGGGGGACACCCTGGACAGGATGCCAGTCCATCAGAGGGCACAGGGTACAGCCTGGAAGGGATGCCAGTCCATCGCAGGGCACAGGGCTGAGGGACACCCTGGACGGGATGCCAGTCCATCGCAGGGCAGGGTGCTGGGGTACAACCTGGACGGGATTCCAGTCCATCGCAGGGCACGGTGCTGGGTAACAACCTGGATGAGATGCCAGTCCATCACAGGGCACAGGGCTGGGGTACAGCCTGGATTGGATGCCAGTCCATTGCAGGGCACAGGGCTGGGGGACACCCTGGATGGGATGCCAGTCCATCGCATGGCACAGGGCTGGGGGACACCCTGGATGGGATGCCAGTCCATTACAGGGTACAGGGCTGGGGGACACCCTGGATGGGATGCCAGTCCATCGCAGGGCACAGGTCTGGGGTACAGCCTGGACAGGATGCCAGTCCATCACAGGGCGCGGGGTTAGGGGACACCCTGGACGGGATGCCAGTCCATCACAGGGCACAGGGTACAGCCTGGAAGGGATGCCAGTGCATCTCAGGGCACAGGGCTGGGTTACAGCCTGGACGGGATACCAGTCCATCGCAAGGCACAGGGTACAGCCTGGATAGGGTGCCAGTCCATCGCAGGGCACAGGGCTGAGGGACAGCCTGGATGGGATTCCGGTCCTTTGCAGGGCACGGGGCTTGGGGACACCCTGGACGGGAGGCCAGTCCATCGCAGGGCACAGGGATGTGGGACACCCTGCACGGGATGCCAGTCCATCACAGGGCACAGGGCTGGGGTACAGCCTGGATGGAAAGCAAGTCCATCACAGGGCACAGGGCTGAGGGACAGCCTGGATGGGATTCCGGTCCATCGCAGGGCACGGGGCTGGGGGACACCCTGGACGGGATACCAGTCCATCGCAAGGCACAGGGTACAGCCTGGATGGGATGCCAGTCCATCGCATGGCACAGGGCTGGGGTACAGCCTGGACGGGATGCCTGTCCATCGCAGGGCACAGGGCTGGGTGACACCCTGGACGGGATGCCAGTCCATCACAGGGCACAGGGCTGTGGGACACCCTGGACGGGATGCCAGTGCATCACAGGGCACAGGGTACACCTTGGATGGGATGCCAGTCCATCACAGCGCACAGGGCTGGGGGACACCCTGGACGGGATGCATGTCCATGACAGGGCACTGGGCTGGGGTACAGCTTAGATGGGATGCCCGTCCATCACAGGGCAGAGGGTTCAGCCTGGATGGGATGCCAGTCCATTACAGGGCATGGGGCTGAGGTACAGCCTGGACGCGATGCCAGTCCATCACAGGGAACTGGGAACAGCCTGGATGGGATACCAGTCCATCGCAGGGCACAGGGCTGGGGTACAGCCTGGACAGGATGACAGTCCATCACAGGGCGCGGGGCTGGGGGACACCCTGGACGGGATGCCAGTCCATCACAGGGCACAGGGTACAGCCTGGAAGGGATGCCAGTCCATTGCAGGGCACAGGGCTGAGGGACACCCTGGACGGGATGCCAGTCCATCACAGGGCACAGGGCTGGGGTACAACCTGGATGGGATGCCAGTCCATCGCAGGGCACAGGGCTGTGGGACACCCTGCATGGGATGCCAGTCTATCACAGGGCACAGGGCTGGGGTACAGCCTGGACGGGATGCCAGTCCATCACAGGGCACTGGGAACAGCCTGGATGGGATGCCAGTCCATCGCATGGCACAGGGCTGGGGGACACCCTGGATGGGATGCCAGTCCATCACAGGGTACAGGGCTTGGGGACACCCTGGATGGGATGCCAGTCCATCGCAGGGCACAGGTCTGGGGTACAGCCTGGACAGGATGCCAGTCCATCACAGGGCGCGGGGTTAGGGGACACCCTGGACGGGATGCCAGTCCATCACAGGGCACAGGGTACAGCCTGGAAGGGATGCCAGTGCATCGCAGGGCACAGGGCTGGGTTACAGCCTGGACGGGATACCAGTCCATTGCAAGGCACAGGGTACACCCTGGACGGGATGCCAGTCCATCGCAGGGCGCGGGGCTGGGAGACATCCTGGACGGGATGCCAGTCCATCACAGGGCACAGGGTACAGCCTGGAAGGGATGCCAGTCCATTGCAGGGCACAGGGCTGAGGGACACCCTGGACGGGATGCCAGTCCATCGCAGGGCACTGGGCTGGGGTACAGCCTTGATGGGATGCCAGTCCATCGCAGGGCACAGGGCTGTGGGACACCCTGCACGGGATGCCAGTCCATCACAGGGCACAGGGCTGGGGTACAACCTGGATGGGATGCCAGTCCATCGCAGGGCACTGGGCTGTGGGACACCCTGCACGGGATGCCAGTCCATCGCAGGGCACAAGGCTGAGGTACAGCCTGGACGGGATGCCTGTCCATCGCAGGGCACAGGGTTGGGAGACTCCCTGGACGGGTTTCCAGTCCATCACAGGGCACGGGGCTGGGGGACACCCTGGACGGGATGCCAGTGCATCACAGGGCACAGGGTTCAGCCTGGATGGAATGCCAGTCCATCACAGGGCACGGGGCTGGGGGACACCCTGGATGGGATGCCAGTCCATCGCAGGGCAGAGGGCTGGGATACATCCTGGACGGGATGCCAATACATCGCAAGGCACAGGGCTGTGGGACACCCTGGACGGGATGCCAGTCCATCACAGGGCACAGGGCTGGGGTACAGCCTGGATGCGATGCCAGTCCATCGCAAGGCACAGGGTACAGCCTGGATGGGATGCCAGTCCATCGCAGGGCACAGGGCTGAGGGACAGCCTGGATGGGATTCCGGTCCATTGCAGGGCACAGGGCTGGGGTACAGCCTGGATGGGATGCCAGTCCATCGCAGGGCACAGGGCTGGGGTACAGCCTGGACGGGATGCCTGTCCATGGCAGGGCACAGGGCTGGGTGACACCCTGGACGGGATGCCAGTCCATCACAGGGCACAGGGCTGGGGGACACCCTGCACGGGATGCCAGTGCATCACAGGGCACAGGGTACAGCCTGGATGGAATGCCAGTCCATCACAGGGCACGGGGCTGGGGGACAGCCTGGATGGGATTCCGGTCCATCGCAGGGCACGGGGCTGGGGGACACCCTGGATGGGAGGCCAGTCCATCGCAGGGCACAGGGCTGGGGTACAGCCTGGATGGGATGCCAGTCCATCGCAGGGCACAGGGCTGGGGTACAGCCTGGACGGGATGCCTGTCCATGGCAGAGCACAGGGCTGGGTGACACCCTGGACGGGATGCCAGTCCATCACAGGGCACAGGGCTGGGGGACACCCTGGACGGGATGGCAGTGCATCACAGGGCACAGGGTACAGCCTGGATGGAATGCCAGTCCATCACAGGGCACGGGGCTGGGGGACACCCTGGATGGGATGCCAGTCCATCGCAGGGCAGAGGGCTGGGATACAACCTGGACGGGATGCCAATCCATCGCAAGGCACAGGGCTGTGGGACACCCTGCACGGGATGCCAGTCCATCACATGGCACAGGGCTGGGGTACAGCCTGGATGGGATGCCAGTCCATCGCAGGGCACAGGGCTGAGGTACAGCCTGGACGGGATGCCTGTCCATCGCAGGGCACAGGGCTGGGGGACTCCCTGGACGGGTTGCCAGTCCATCATAGGGCATGGGGCTGGGGTACACCCTGGATGGGATGCCAGTCCATCACAGCGCACAGGGCTGGGGGACACCCTGGACGGGATGCATGTCCATGACAGGGCACTGGGCTGGGGTACAGCTTAGATGAGATGCCCGTCCATCACAGGGCAGAGGGTTCAGCCTGGATGGGATGCCAGTCCATTACAGGGCATGGGGCTGAGGTACAGCCTGGACGCGATGCCAGTCCATCACAGGGCACTGGGAACAGCCTGGATGGGATGCCAGTCCATCGCAGGGCACAGGGCTGGGGTACAGCCTGGACAGGATGACAGTCCATCACAGGGCGCGGGGCTGGGGGACATCCTGGACGGGATGCCAGTCCATCAAAGGGCACAGGGTACAGCCTGGAAGGGATGCCAGTCCATTGCAGGGCAGAGGGCTGAGGGACACCCTGGACGGGATGCCAGTCCATCGCAGGGCACTGGGCTGTGGTACAGCCTTGATGGGATGCCAGTCCATCGCAGGGCACAGGGCTTTGGGACACCCTGCACGGGATGCCAGTCCATCACAGGGCACAGGGCTGGGGTACACCCTGCACGGGATGCCAGTCTATCACAGGGCACAGGGCTGGGGTACAGCCTGGACGGGATGCCAGTCCATCACAGGGCACTGGGAACAGCCTGGATGGGATGCCAGTCCATCGCAGGGCACAGGTCTGGGGTACAGCCTGGACAGGATGCCAGTCCATCGCAGGGCACAGGGCTGAGGTACAGCCTGGACGGGATGCCTGTCCATCGCAGGGCACAGGGCTGGGGGACTCCCTGGATGGGTTGCCAGTCCATCACAGGGCACGGGGCTGGGGTACACCCTGGATGGGATGCCAGTCCATCACAGCGCACAGGGCTGGGGGACACCCTGGACGGGATGCATGTCCATGACAGGGCACTGGGCTGGGGTACAGCTTAAATGGGATGCCCGTCCATCACAGGGCAGAGGGTTCAGCCTGGATGGGATGCCAGTCCATTACAGGGCATGGGGCTGAGGTACAGCCTGGACGCGATGCCAGTCCATCACAGGGCACTGGGAACAGCCTGGATGGGATACCAGTCCATCGCAGGGCACAGGGCTGGGGTACAGCCTGGACAGGATGACAGTCCATCACAGGGCGCGGGGCTGGGGGACACCCTGGAAGGGATGCCAGTCCATCACAGGGCACAGGGTACAGCCTGGAAGGGATGCCAGTCCATTGCAGGGCAGAGGGCTGAGGGACAACCTGGACGGGATGCCAGTCCATCGCAGGGCACTGGGCTGGGGTACAGCCTTGATGGGATGCCAGTCCATCGCAGGGCACAGGGCTGTGGGACACCCTGCACGGGATGCCAGTCCATCGCAGGGCACAGGTCTGGGGTACAGCCTGGACAGGATGCCAGTCCATCACAGGGCGCGGGGTTAGGGGACACCCTGGACGGGATGCCAGTCCATCACAGGGCACAGGGTACAGCCTGGAAGGGATGCCAGTGCATCGCAGGGCACAGGGCTGGGTTACAGCCTGGACGGGATACCAGTCCATTGCAAGGCACAGGGTACACCCTGGACGGGATGCCAGTCCATCGCAGGGCGCGGGGCTGGGAGACATCCTGGACGGGATGCCAGTCCATCACAGGGCACAGGGTACAGCCTGGAAGGGATGCCAGTCCATTGCAGGGCACAGGGCTGAGGGACACCCTGGACGGGATGCCAGTCCATCGCAGGGCACTGGGCTGGGGTACAGCCTTGATGGGATGCCAGTCCATCGCAGGGCACAGGGCTGTGGGACACCCTGCACGGGATGCCAGTCCATCACAGGGCACAGGGCTGGGGTACAACCTGGATGGGATGCCAGTCCATCGCAGGGCACTGGGCTGTGGGACACCCTGCACGGGATGCCAGTCCATCGCAGGGCACAGGGCTGAGGTACAGCCTGGACGGGATGCCTGTCCATCGCAGGGCACAGGGCTGGGAGACTCCCTGGACGGGTTTCCAGTCCATCACAGGGCACGGGGCTGGGGGACACCCTGGACGGGATGCCAGTGCATCACAGGGCACAGGGTTCAGCCTGGATGGAATGCCAGTCCATCACAGGGCACGGGGCTGGGGGACACCCTGGATGGGATGCCAGTCCATCGCAGGGCAGAGGGCTGGGATACATCCTGGACGGGATGCCAATACATCGCAAGGCACAGGGCTGTGGGACACCCTGGACGGGATGCCAGTCCATCACAGGGCACAGGGCTGGGGTACAGCCTGGATGCGATGCCAGTCCATCGCAAGGCACAGGGTACAGCCTGGATGGGATGCCAGTCCATCGCAGGGCACAGGGCTGAGGGACAGCCTGGATGGGATTCCGGTCCATCGCAGGGCACAGGGCTGGGGTACAGCCTGGATGGGATGCCAGTCCATCGCAGGGCACAGGGCTGGGGTACAGCCTGGACGGGATGCCTGTCCATGGCAGGGCACAGGGCTGGGTGACACCCTGGACGGGATGCCAGTCCATCACAGGGCACAGGGCTGGGGGACACCCTGCACGGGATGCCAGTGCATCACAGGGCACAGGGTACAGCCTGGATGGAATGCCAGTCCATCACAGGGCACGGGGCTGGGGGACAGCCTGGATGGGATTCCGGTCCATCGCAGGGCACGGGGCTGGGGGACACCCTGGATGGGAGGCCAGTCCATCGCATGGCACAGGGCTGGGGTACAGCCTGGATGGGATGCCAGTCCATCGCAGGGCACAGGGCTGGGGTACAGCCTGGACGGGATGCCTGTCCATGGCAGAGCACAGGGCTGGGTGACACCCTGGACGGGATGCCAGTCCATCACAGGGCACAGGGCTGGGGGACACCCTGGACGGGATGCCAGTGCATCACAGGGCACAGGGTACAGCCTGGATGGAATGCCAGTCCATCACAGGGCACGGGGCTGGGGGACACCCTGGATGGGATGCCAGTCCATCGCAGGGCAGAGGGCTGGGATACAACCTGGACGGGATGCCAATCCATCGCAAGGCACAGGGCTGTGGGACACCCTGCACGGGATGCCAGTCCATCACATGGCACAGGGCTGGGGTACAGCCTGGATGGGATGCCAGTCCATCGCAGGGCACAGGGCTGAGGTACAGCCTGGACGGGATGCCTGTCCATCGCAGGGCACAGGGCTGGGGGACTCCCTGGACGGGTTGCCAGTCCATCATAGGGCATGGGGCTGGGGTACACCCTGGATGGGATGCCAGTCCATCACAGCGCACAGGGCTGGGGGACACCCTGGACGGGATGCATGTCCATGACAGGGCACTGGGCTGGGGTACAGCTTAGATGAGATGCCCGTCCATCACAGGGCAGAGGGTTCAGCCTGGATGGGATGCCAGTCCATTACAGGGCATGGGGCTGAGGTACAGCCTGGACGCGATGCCAGTCCATCACAGGGCACTGGGAACAGCCTGGATGGGATGCCAGTCCATCGCAGGGCACAGGGCTAGGGTACAGCCTGGACAGGATGACAGTCCATCACAGGGCGCGGGGCTGGGGGACATCCTGGACGGGATGCCAGTCCATCACAGGGCACAGGGTACAGCCTGGAAGGGATGCCAGTCCATTGCAGGGCAGAGGGCAGAGGGACACCCTGGACGGGATGCCAGTCCATCGCAGGGCACTGGGCTGTGGTACAGCCTTGATGGGATGCCAGTCCATCGCAGGGCACAGGGCTGTGGGACACCCTGCACGGGATGCCAGTCCATCACAGGGCACGGGGCTGGGGTACACCCTGGATGGGATGCCAGTCCATCACAGCGCACAGGGCTGGGGGACACCCTGGACGGGATGCATGTCCATGACAGGGCACTGGGCTGGGGTACAGCCTGGACGGGATGCCTGTCCATGGCAGGGCACAGGGCTGGGTGACACCCTGGACGGGATGCCAGTCCATCACAGGGCACAGGGCTGGGGGACACCCTGGACGGGATGCCAGTGCATCACAGGGCACAGGGTACAGCCTGGATGGAATGCCAGTCCATCACAGGGCACGGGGCTGGGGGACACCCTGGATGGGATGCCAGTCCATCGCAGGGCAGAGGTCTGGGGTACAGCCTGGACAGGATGCCAGTCCATCGCAGGGCACAGGGCTGAGGTACAGCCTGGACGGGATGCCTGTCCATCGCAGGGCACAGGGCTGGGGGACTCCCTGGATGGGTTGCCAGTCCATCACAGGGCACGGGGCTGGGGTACACCCTGGATGGGATGCCAGTCCATCACAGCGCACAGGGCTGGGGGACACCCTGGACGGGATGCATGTCCATGACAGGGCACTGGGCTGGGGTACAGCTTAGATGGGATGCCCGTCCATCACAGGGCAGAGGGTTCAGCCTGGATGGGATGCCAGTCCATTACAGGGCATGGGGCTGAGGTACAGCCTGGACGCGATGCCAGTCCATCACAGGGCACTGGGAACAGCCTGGATGGGATACCAGTCCATCGCAGGGCACAGGGCTGGGGTACAGCCTGGACAGGATGACAGTCCATCACAGGGCGCGGGGCTGGGGGACACCCTGGAAGGGATGCCAGTCCATCACAGGGCACAGGGTACAGCCTGGAAGGGATGCCAGTCCATTGCAGGGCAGAGGGCTGAGGGACACCCTGGACGGGATGCCAGTCCATCGCAGGGCACTGGGCTGGGGTACAGCCTTGATGGGATGCCAGTCCATCGCAGGGCACAGGGCTGTGGGACACCCTGCACGGGATGCCAGTCCATCGCAGGGCACAGGTCTGGGGTACAGCCTGGACAGGATGCCAGTCCATCACAGGGCGCGGGGTTAGGGGACACCCTGGACGGGATGCCAGTCCATCACAGGGCACAGGGTACAGCCTGGAAGGGATGCCAGTGCATCGCAGGGCACAGGGCTGGGTTACAGCCTGGACGGGATACCAGTCCATTGCAAGGCACAGGGTACACCCTGGACGGGATGCCAGTCCATCGCAGGGCGCGGGGCTGGGAGACATCCTGGACGGGATGCCAGTCCATCACAGGGCACAGGGTACAGCCTGGAAGGGATGCCAGTCCATTGCAGGGCACAGGGCTGAGGGACACCCTGGACGGGATGCCAGTCCATCGCAGGGCACTGGGCTGGGGTACAGCCTTGATGGGATGCCAGTCCATCGCAGGGCACAGGGCTGTGGGACACCCTGCACGGGATGCCAGTCCATCACAGGGCACAGGGCTGGGGTACAACCTGGATGGGATGCCAGTCCATCGCAGGGCACTGGGCTGTGGGACACCCTGCACGGGATGCCAGTCCATCGCAGGGCACAGGGCTGAGGTACAGCCTGGACGGGATGCCTGTCCATCGCAGGGCACAGGGCTGGGAGACTCCCTGGACGGGTTTCCAGTCCATCACAGGGCACGGGGCTGGGGGACACCCTGGACGGGATGCCAGTGCATCACAGGGCACAGGGTTCAGCCTGGATGGAATGCCAGTCCATCACAGGGCACGGGGCTGGGGGACACCCTGGATGGGATGCCAGTCCATCGCAGGGCAGAGGGCTGGGATACATCCTGGACGGGATGCCAATACATCGCAAGGCACAGGGCTGTGGGACACCCTGGACGGGATGCCAGTCCATCACAGGGCACAGGGCTGGGGTACAGCCTGGATGCGATGCCAGTCCATCGCAAGGCACAGGGTACAGCCTGGATGGGATGCCAGTCCATCGCAGGGCACAGGGCTGAGGGACAGCCTGGATGGGATTCCGGTCCATCGCAGGGCACAGGGCTGGGGTACAGCCTGGATGGGATGCCAGTCCATCGCAGGGCACAGGGCTGGGGTACAGCCTGGACGGGATGCCTGTCCATGGCAGGGCACAGGGCTGGGTGACACCCTGGACGGGATGCCAGTCCATCACAGGGCACAGGGCTGGGGGACACCCTGCACGGGATGCCAGTGCATCACAGGGCACAGGGTACAGCCTGGATGGAATGCCAGTCCATCACAGGGCACGGGGCTGGGGGACAGCCTGGATGGGATTCCGGTCCATCGCAGGGCACGGGGCTGGGGGACACCCTGGATGGGAGGCCAGTCCATCGCAGGGCACAGGGCTGGGGTACAGCCTGGATGGGATGCCAGTCCATCGCAGGGCACAGGGCTGGGGTACAGCCTGGACGGGATGCCTGTCCATGGCAGAGCACAGGGCTGGGTGACACCCTGGACGGGATGCCGGTCCATCACAGGGCACAGGGCTGGGGGACACCCTGGACGGGATGCCAGTGCATCACAGGGCACAGGGTACAGCCTGGATGGAATGCCAGTCCATCACAGGGCACGGGGCTGGGGGACACCCTGGATGGGATGCCAGTCCATCGCAGGGCAGAGGGCTGGGATACAACCTGGACGGGATGCCAATCCATCGCAAGGCACAGGGCTGTGGGACACCCTGCACGGGATGCCAGTCCATCACATGGCACAGGGCTGGGGTACAGCCTGGATGGGATGCCAGTCCATCGCAGGGCACAGGGCTGAGGTACAGCCTGGACGGGATGCCTGTCCATCGCAGGGCACAGGGCTGGGGGACTCCCTGGACGGGTTGCCAGTCCATCATAGGGCATGGGGCTGGGGTACACCCTGGATGGGATGCCAGTCCATCACAGCGCACAGGGCTGGGGGACACCCTGGACGGGATGCATGTCCATGACAGGGCACTGGGCTGGGGTACAGCTTAGATGAGATGCCCGTCCATCACAGGGCAGAGGGTTCAGCCTGGATGGGATGCCAGTCCATTACAGGGCATGGGGCTGAGGTACAGCCTGGACGCGATGCCAGTCCATCACAGGGCACTGGGAACAGCCTGGATGGGATGCCAGTCCATCGCAGGGCACAGGGCTGGGGTACAGCCTGGACAGGATGACAGTCCATCACAGGGCGCGGGGCTGGGGGACATCCTGGACGGGATGCCAGTCCATCACAGGGCACAGGGTACAGCCTGGAAGGGATGCCAGTCCATTGCAGGGCAGAGGGCTGAGGGACACCCTGGACGGGATGCCAGTCCATCGCAGGGCACTGGGCTGTGGTACAGCCTTGATGGGATGCCAGTCCATCGCAGGGCACAGGGCTGTGGGACACCCTGCACGGGATGCCAGTCCATCACAGGGCACAGGGCTGGGGTACAACCTGAATGGGATGCCAGTCCATCGCAGGGCACTGGGCTGTGGGACACCCTGCACGGGATGCCAGTCTATCACAGGGCACAGGGCTGGGGTACAGCCTGGACGGGATGCCAGTCCATCACAGGGCACTGGGAACAGCCTGGATGGGATGCCAGTCCATCGCAGGGCACAGGTCTGGGGTACAGCCTGGACAGGATGCCAGTCCATCACAGGGCACAGGGCTGGGGTACAACCTGGATGGGATGCCATTCCATCGCAGGGCACAGGGCTGTGGGACACCCTGCACGGGATGCCAGTCTATCACAGGGCACAGGGCTGGGGTACAGCCTGGACGGGATGCCAGTCCATCACAGGGCACTGGGAACAGCCTGGATGGGATGCCAGTCCATCGCAGGGCACAGGTCTGGGGTACAGCCTGGACAGGATGCCAGTCTATCACAGGGCGCGGGGTTGGGGGACACCCTGGACGGGATGCCAGTCCATCAGAGGGCACAGGGTACAGCCTGGAAGGGATGCCAGTCCATCGCAGGGCACAGGGCTGAGGGACACCCTGGACGGGATGCCAGTCTATCGCAGGGCAGGGTGCTGGGGTACAACCTGGACGGGATGCCAGTCCATCGCAGGGCACGGTGCTGGGTAACAACCTGGATGGGATGCCAGTCCATCACTGGGCACAGGGCTGGGGTACAGCCTGGATGGGATGCCAGTCCATCGCAGGGCACAGGGCTGGGGGACACCCTGGATGGGATGCCAGTCCATCGCATGGCACAGGGCTGGGGGACACCCTGGATGGGATGCCAGTCCGTCACAGGGTACAGGGCTGGGGGACACCCTGGATGGGATGCCAGTCCATCGCAGGGCACAGGTCTGGGGTACAGCCTGGACAGGATGCCAGTCCATCACAGGGCGCGGGGTTAGGGGACACCCTGGACGGGATGCCAGTCCATCACAGGGCACAGGGTACAGCCTGGAAGGGATGCCAGTGCATCGCAGGGCACAGGGCTGGGTTACAGCCTGGACGGGATACCAGTCCATCGCAAGGCACAGGGTACAGCCTGGATGGGGTGCCAGTCCATCGCAGGGCACAGGGCTGAGGGACAGCCTGGATGGGATTCCGGTCCTTTGCAGGGCACGGGGCTTGGGGACACCCTGGACGGGAGGCCAGTCCATCGCAGGGCACAGGGATGTGGGACACCCTGCACGGGATGCCAGTCCATCACAGGGCACAGGGCTGGGGTACAGACTGGATGGAAAGCAAGTCCATCACAGGGCACAGGGCTGAGGGACAGCCTGGATGGGATTCCGGTCCATCGCAGGGCACGGGGCTGGGGGACACCCTGGACGGGATACCAGTCCATCGCAAGTCACAGGGTACAGCCTGGATGGGATGCCAGTCCATCGCAGGGCACAGGGCTGGGGTACAGCCTGGACGGGATGCCTGTCCATCGCAGGGCACAGGGCTGGGTGACACCCTGGACGGGATGCCAGTCCATCACAGGGCACAGGGCTGGGGGACACCCTGGACGGGATGCCAGTGCATCACAGGGCACAGGGTACACCTTGGATGGGATGCCAGTCCATCACAGCGCACAGGGCTGGGGGACACCCTGGACGGGATGCATGTCCATGACAGGGCACTGGGCTGGGGTACAGCTTAGATGGGATGCCCGTCCATCACAGGGCAGAGGGTTCAGCCTGGATGGGATGCCAGTCCATTACAGGGCATGGGGCTGAGGTACAGCCTGGACGCGATGCCAGTCCATCACAGGGAACTGGGAACAGCCTGGATGGGATACCAGTCCATCGCAGGGCACAGGGCTCGGGTACAGCCTGGACAGGATGACAGTCCATCACAGGGCGCGGGGCTGGGGGACACCCTGGACGGGATGCCAGTCCATCACAGGGCACAGGGTACAGCCTGGAAGGGATGCCAGTCCATTGCAGGGCACAGGGCTGAGGGACACCCTGGACGGGATGCCAGTCCATCACAGGGCACAGGGCTGGGGTACAACCTGGATGGGATGCCAGTCCATCGCAGGGCACAGGGCTGTGGGACACCCTGCATGGGATGCCAGTCTATCACAGGGCACAGGGCTGGGGTACAGCCTGGACGGGATGCCAGTCCATCACAGGGCACTGGGAACAGCCTGGATGGGATGCCAGTCCATCGCATGGCACAGGGCTGGGGGACACCCTGGATGGGATGCCAGTCCATCACAGGGTACAGGGCTTGGGGACACCCTGGATGGGATGCCAGTCCATCGCAGGGCACAGGTCTGGGGTACAGCCTGGACAGGATGCCAGTCCATCACAGGGCGCGGGGTTAGGGGACACCCTGGACGGGATGCCAGTCCATCACAGGGCACAGGGTACAGCCTGGAAGGGATGCCAGTGCATCGCAGGGCACAGGGCTGGGTTACAGCCTGGACGGGATACCAGTCCATCGCAAGGCACAGGGTACACCCTGGACGGGATGCCAGTCCATCGCAGGGCGCGGGGCTGGGGGACATCCTGGACGGGATGCCAGTCCATCACAGGGCACAGGGTACAGCCTGGAAGGGATGCCAGTCCATTGCAGGGCACAGGGCTGAGGGACACCCTGGACGGGATGCCAGTCCATCGCAGGGCACTGGGCTGGAGTACAGCCTTGATGGGATGCCAGTCCATCGCAGGGCACAGGGCTGTGGGACACCCTGCATGGGATGCCAGTCCATCACAGGGCACAGGGCTGGGGTACAACCTGGATGGGATGCCAGTCCATCGCAGGGCACTGGGCTGTGGGACACCCTGCACGGGATGCCAGTCCATCGCAGGGCACAGGGCTGAGGTACAGCCTGGACGGGATGCCTGTCCATCGCAGGGCACAGGGCTGGGAGACTCCCTGGACGGGTTTCCAGTCCATCACAGGGCACGGGGCTGGGGGACACCCTGGACGGGATGCCAGTGCATCACAGGGCACAGGGTTCAGCCTGGATGGAATGCCAGTCCATCACAGGGCACGGGGCTGGGGGACACCCTGGATGGGATGCCAGTCCATCGCAGGGCAGAGGGCTGGGATACATCCTGGACGGGATGCCAATACATCGCAAGGCACAGGGCTGTGGGACACCCTGGACGGGATGCCAGTCCATCACAGGGCACAGGGCAGGGGTACAGCCTGGATGCGATGCCAGTCCATCGCAAGGCACAGGGTACAGCCTGGATGGGATGCCAGTCCATCGCAGGGCACAGGGCTGAGGGACAGCCTGGATGGGATTCCGGTCCATCGCAGGGCACAGGGCTGGGGTACAGCCTGGATGGGATGCCAGTCCATCGCAGGGCACAGGGCTGGGGTACAGCCTGGACGGGATGCCTGTCCATGGCAGGGCACAGGGCTGGGTGACACCCTGGACGGGATGCCAGTCCATCACAGGGCACAGGGCTGGGGGACACCCTGCACGGGATGCCAGTGCATCACAGGGCACAGGGTACAGCCTGGATGGAATGCCAGTCCATCACAGGGCACGGGGCTGGGGGACAGCCTGGATGGGATTCCGGTCCATCGCAGGGCACGGGGCTGGGGGACACCCTGGATGGGAGGCCAGTCCATCGCAGGGCACAGGGCTGGGGTACAGCCTGGATGGGATGCCAGTCCATCGCAGGGCACAGGGCTGGGGTACAGCCTGGACGGGATGCCTGTCCATGGCAGAGCACAGGGCTGGGTGACACCCTGGACGGGATGCCAGTCCATCACAGGGCACAGGGCTGGGGGACACCCTGGACGGGATGCCAGTGCATCACAGGGCACAGGGTACAGCCTGGATGGAATGCCAGTCCATCACAGGGCACGGGGCTGGGGGACACCCTGGATGGGATGCCAGTCCATCGCAGGGCAGAGGGCTGGGATACAACCTGGACGGGATTCCAATCCATCGCAAGGCACAGGGCTGTGGGACACCCTGCACGGGATGCCAGTCCATCACATGGCACAGGGCTGGTATACAGCCTGGATGGGATGCCAGTCCATCGCAGGGCACAGGGCTGAGGTACAGCCTGGACGGGATGCCTGTCCATCGCAGGGCACAGGGCTGGGGGACTCCCTGGACGGGTTGCCAGTCCATCATAGGGCATGGGGCTGGGGTACACCCTGGATGGGATGCCAGTCCATCACAGCGCACAGGGCTGGGGGACACCCTGGACGGGATGCATGTCCATGACAGGGCACTGGGCTGGGGTACAGCTTAGATGAGATGCCCGTCCATCACAGGGCAGAGGGTTCAGCCTGGATGGGATGCCAGTCCATTACAGGGCATGGGGCTGAGGTACAGCCTGGACGCGATGCCAGTCCATCACAGGGCACTGGGAACAGCCTGGATGGGATGCCAGTCCATCGCAGGGCACAGGGCTGGGGTACAGCCTGGACAGGATGACAGTCCATCACAGGGCGCGGGGCTGGGGGACATCCTGGACGGGATGCCAGTCCATCACAGGGCACAGGGTACAGCCTGGAAGGGATGCCAGTCCATTGCAGGGCAGAGGGCTGAGGGACACCCTGGACGGGATGCCAGTCCATCGCAGGGCACTGGGCTGTGGTACAGCCTTGATGGGATGCCAGTCCATCGCAGGGCACAGGGCTGTGGGACACCCTGCACGGGATGCCAGTCCATCACAGGGCACAGGGCTGGGGTACAACCTGAATGGGATGCCAGTCCATCGCAGGGCACTGGGCTGTGGGACACCCTGCACGGGATGCCAGTCTATCACAGGGCACAGGGCTGGGGTACAGCCTGGACGGGATGCCAGTCCATCACAGGGCACTGGGAACAGCCTGGATGGGATGCCAGTCCATCGCAGGGCACAGGTCTGGGGTACAGCCTGGACAGGATGCCAGTCCATCACAGGGCGCGGGGTTGGGGGACACCCTGGACGGGATGCCAGTCCATCAGAGGGCACAGGGTACAGCCTGGAAGGGATGCCAGTCCATCGCAGGGCTCAGGGCTGAGGGACACCCTGGATGGGATGCCAGTCAATCGTAGGGCAGGGTGCTGGGGTACAACCTGGACGGGATGCCAGTCCATCGCAGGGCACGGTGCTGGGTAACAACCTGGATGGGATGCCAGTCCATCACAGGGCACAGGGCTGGGGTACAGCCTGGATTGGATGCCAGTCCATCGCAGGGCACAGGGCTGGGGGACACCCTGGATGGGATGCCAGTCCATCGCATGGCACAGGGCTGGGGGACACCCTGGATGGGATGCCAGTCCATCACAGGGTAGAGGGCTGGGGGACACCCTGGATGGGATGCCAGTCCATCGCAGGGCAGAGGTCTGGGGTACAGCCTGGACAGGATGCCAGTCCATCGCAGGGCACAGGGCTGAGGTACAGCCTGGACGGGATGCCTGTCCATCGCAGGGCACAGGGCTGGGGGACTCCCTGGATGGGTTGCCAGTCCATCACAGGGCACGGGGCTGGGGTACACCCTGGATGGGATGCCAGTCCATCACAGCGCACAGGGCTGGGGGACACCCTGGACGGGATGCATGTCCATGACAGGGCACTGGGCTGGGGTACAGCTTAGATGGGATGCCCGTCCATCACAGGGCAGAGGGTTCAGCCTGGATGGGATGCCAGTCCATTACAGGGCATGGGGCTGAGGTACAGCCTGGACGCGATGCCAGTCCATCACAGGGCACTGGGAACAGCCTGGATGGGATACCAGTCCATCGCAGGGCACAGGGCTGGGGTACAGCCTGGACAGGATGACAGTCCATCACAGGGCGCGGGGCTGGGGGACACCCTGGACGGGATGCCAGTCCATCACAGGGCACAGGGTACAGCCTGGAAGGGATGCCAGTCCATTGCAGGGCACAGGGCTGAGGGACACCCTGGACGGGATGCCAGTCCATCGCAGGGCACTGGGCTGGGGTACAGCCTTGATGGGATGCCAGTCCATCGCAGGGCACAGGGCTGCGGGACACCCTGCACGGGATGCCAGTCCATCACAGGGCACAGGGCTGGGGTACAACCTGGATGGGATGCCATTCCATCGCAGGGCACAGGGCTGTGGGACACCCTGCACGGGATGCCAGTCTATCACAGGGCACAGGGCTGGGGTACAGCCTGGACGGGATGCCAGTCCATCACAGGGCACTGGGAACAGCCTGGATGGGATGCCAGTCCATCGCAGGGCACAGGTCTGGGGTACAGCCTGGACAGGATGCCAGTCTATCACAGGGCGCGGGGTTGGGGGACACCCTGGACGGGATGCCAGTCCATCAGAGGGCACAGGGTACAGCCTGGAAGGGATGCCAGTCCATCGCAGGGCACAGGGCTGAGGGACACCCTGGACGGGATGCCAGTCCATCGCAGGGCAGGGTGCTGGGGTACAACCTGGACGGGATGCCAGTCCATCGCTGGGCACGGTGCTGGGTAACAACCTGGATGGGATGCCAGTCCATCACTGGGCACAGGGCTGGGGTACAGCCTGGATGGGATGCCAGTCCATCGCAGGGCACAGGGCTGGGGGACACCCTGGATGGGATGCCAGTCCATCGCATGGCACAGGGCTGGGGGACACCCTGGATGGGATGCCAGTCCGTCACAGGGTACAGGGCTGGGGGACACCCTGGATGGGATGCCAGTCCATCGCAGGGCACAGGTCTGGGGTACAGCCTGGACAGGATGCCTGTCCATCACAGGGCGCGGGGTTAGGGGACACCCTGGACGGGATGCCAGTCCATCACAGGGCACAGGGTACAGCCTGGAAGGGATGCCAGTGCATCGCAGGGCACAGGGCTGGGTTACAGCCTGGACGGGATACCAGTCCATCGCAAGGCACAGGGTACAGCCTGGATGGGATGCCAGTCCATCGCAGGGCACAGGGCTGAGGGACAGCCTGGATGGGATTCCGGTCCTTTGCAGGGCACGGGGCTTGGGGACACCCTGGACGGGAGGCCAGTCCATCGCAGGGCACAGGGATGTGGGACACCCTGCACGGGATGCCAGTCCATCACAGGGCACAGGGCTGGGGTACAGCCTGGATGGAATACAAGTCCATCACAGGGCACAGGGCTGAGGGACAGCCTGGATGGGATGCCAGTCCATCGCAGGGCACAGGGCTGGGGTACAGCCTGGACGGGATGCCTGTCCATCGCAGGGCACAGGGCTGGGTGACACCCTGGACGGGATGCCAGTCCATCACAGGGCACAGGGCTGGGGGACACCCTGGCCGGGATGCCAGTGCATCACAGGGCACAGGGTACACCCTGGATGGGATGCCAGTCCATCACAGCGCACAGGGCTGGGGGACACCCTGGACGGGATGCATGTCCATGACAGGGCACTGGGCTGGGGTACAGCTTAGATGGGATGCCCGTCCATCACAGGGCAGAGGGTTCAGCCTGGATGGGATGCCAGTCCATTACAGGGCATGGGGCTGAGGTACAGCCTGGACGCGATACCAGTCCATCGCAGGGCACAGGGCTGGGGTACAGCCTGGACAGGATGACAGTCCATCACAGGGCGCGGGGCTGGGGGACATCCTGGTCTGGATGCCAGTCCATCACAGGGCACAGGGTACAGCCTGGAAGGGATGCCAGTCCATTGCAGGGCACAGGGCTGAGGGACACCCTGGACAGGATGCCAGTCCATCGCAGGGCACTGGGCTGGGGTACAGCCTTGATGGGATGCCAGTCCATCGCAGGGCACAGGGCTGTGGGACACCCTGCACGGGATGCCAGTCTATCACAGGGCACAGGGCTTGGGTACAGCCTGGACGGGATGCCAGTCCATCACAGGGCACTGGGAACAGCCTGGATGGGATGCCAGTCCATCGCAGGGCACAGGTCTGGGGTACAGCCTGGACAGGATGCCAGTCCATCACAGGGCGCGGGGTTGGGGGACACCCTGGACGGGATGCCAGTCCATCAGAGGGCACAGGGTACAGCCTGGAAGGGATGCCAGTCCATCGCAGGGCACAGGGCTGAGGGACACCCTGGACGGGATGCCAGTCCATCGCAGGGCAGGGTGCTGGGGTACAACCTGGACGGGATGCCAGTCCATCGCAGGGCACGGTGCTGGGTAACAACCTGGATGGGATGCCAGTCCATCACAGGGCACAGGGCTGGGGTACAGCCTGGATTGGATGCCAGTCCATCGCAGGGCACAGGGCTGGGGGACACCCTGGATGGGATGCCAGTCCATCGCATGGCACAGGGCTGGGGGACACCCTGGATGGGATGCCAGTCCATCACAGGGTACAGGGCTGGGGGACACCCTGGATGGGATGCCAGTCCATCGCAGGGCACAGGTCTGGGGTACAGCCTGGACAGGATGCCAGTCCATCGCAGGGCACAGGGCTGAGGTACAGCCTGGACGGGATGCCTGTCTATCGCAGGGCACAGGGCTGGGGGACTCCCTGGACGGGTTGCCAGTCCATCACAGGGCACGGGGCTGGGGTACACCCTGGATGGGATGCCAGTCCATCACAGCGCACAGGGCTGGGGGACACCCTGGACGGGATGCATGTCCATGACAGGGCACTGGGCTGGGGTACAGCTTAGATGGGATGCCCGTCCATCACAGGGCAGAGGGTTCAGCCTGGATGGGATGCCAGTCCATTACAGGGCATGGGGCTGAGGTACAGCCTGGACGCGATGCCAGTCCATCACAGGGCACTGGGAACAGCCTGGATGGGATACCAGTCCATCGCAGGGCACAGGGCTGGGGTACAGCCTGGACAGGATGACAGTCCATCACAGGGCGCGGGGCTGGGGGACACCCTGGACGGGATGCCAGTCTATCACAGGGCACAGGGTACAGCCTGGAAGGGATGCCAGTCCATTGCAGGGCACAGGGCTGAGGGACACCCTGGACGGGATGCCAGTCCATCGCAGGGCACTGGGCTGGGGTACAGCCTTGATGGGATGCCAGTCCATCGCAGGGCACAGGGCTGCGGGACACCCTGCACGGGATGCCAGTCCATCACAGGGCACAGGGCTGGGGTACAACCTGGATGGGATGCCATTCCATCGCAGGGCACAGGGCTGTGGGACACCCTGCACGGGATGCCAGTCTATCACAGGGCACAGGGCTGGGGTACAGCCTGGACGGGATGCCAGTCCATCACAGGGCACTGGGAACAGCCTGGATGGGATGCCAGTCCATCGCAGGGCACAGGTCTGGGGTACAGCCTGGACAGGATGCCAGTCTATCACAGGGCGCGGGGTTGGGGGACACCCTGGACGGGATGCCAGTCCATCAGAGGGCACAGGGTACAGCCTGGAAGGGATGCCAGTCCATCGCAGGGCACAGGGCTGAGGGACACCCTGGACGGGATGCCAGTCCATCGCAGGGCAGGGTGCTGGGGTACAACCTGGACGGGATGCCAGTCCATCGCTGGGCACGGTGCTGGGTAACAACCTGGATGGGATGCCAGTCCATCACTGGGCACAGGGCTGGGGTACAGCCTGGATGGGATGCCAGTCCATCGCAGGGCACAGGGCTGGGGGACACCCTGGATGGGATGCCAGTCCATCGCATGGCACAGGGCTGGGGGACACCCTGGATGGGATGCCAGTCCGTCACAGGGTACAGGGCTGGGGGACACCCTGGATGGGATGCCAGTCCATCGCAGGGCACAGGTCTGGGGTACAGCCTGGACAGGATGCCTGTCCATCACAGGGCGCGGGGTTAGGGGACACCCTGGACGGGATGCCAGTCCATCACAGGGCACAGGGTACAGCCTGGAAGGGATGCCAGTGCATCGCAGGGCACAGGGCTGGGTTACAGCCTGGACGGGATACCAGTCCATCGCAAGGCACAGGGTACAGCCTGGATGGGATGCCAGTCCATCGCAGGGCACAGGGCTGAGGGACAGCCTGGATGGGATTCCGGTCCTTTGCAGGGCACGGGGCTTGGGGACACCCTGGACGGGAGGCCAGTCCATCGCAGGGCACAGGGATGTGGGACACCCTGCACGGGATGCCAGTCCATCACAGGGCACAGGGCTGGGGTACAGCCTGGATGGAATACAAGTCCATCACAGGGCACAGGGCTGAGGGACAGCCTGGATGGGATTCCGGTCCATCGCAGGGCACGGGGCTGGGGGACACCCTGGACGGGATACCAGTCCATCGCAAGGCACAGGGTACAGCCTGGATGGGATGCCAGTCCATCGCAGGGCACAGGGCTGGGGTACAGCCTGGACGGGATGCCTGTCCATCGCAGGGCACAGGGCTGGGTGACACCCTGGACGGGATGCCAGTCCATCACAGGGCACAGGGCTGGGGGACACCCTGGCCGGGATGCCAGTGCATCACAGGGCACAGGGTACACCCTGGATGGGATGCCAGTCCATCACAGCGCACAGGGCTGGGGGACACCCTGGACGGGATGCATGTCCATGACAGGGCACTGGGCTGGGGTACAGCTTAGATGGGATGCCCGTCCATCACAGGGCAGAGGGTTCAGCCTGGATGGGATGCCAGTCCATTACAGGGCATGGGGCTGAGGTACAGCCTGGACGCGATACCAGTCCATCGCAGGGCACAGGGCTGGGGTACAGCCTGGACAGGATGACAGTCCATCACAGGGCGCGGGGCTGGGGGACATCCTGGTCGGGATGCCAGTCCATCACAGGGCACAGGGTACAGCCTGGAAGGGATGCCAGTCCATTGCAGGGCACAGGGCTGAGGGACACCCTGGACAGGATGCCAGTCCATCGCAGGGCACTGGGCTGGGGTACAGCCTTGATGGGATGCCAGTCCATCGCAGGGCACAGGGCTGTGGGACACCCTGCACGGGATGCCAGTCTATCACAGGGCACAGGGCTTGGGTACAGCCTGGACGGGATGCCAGTCCATCACAGGGCACTGGGAACAGCCTGGATGGGATGCCAGTCCATCGCAGGGCACAGGTCTGGGGTACAGCCTGGACAGGATGCCAGTCCATCACAGGGCGCGGGGTTGGGGGACACCCTGGACGGGATGCCAGTCCATCAGAGGGCACAGGGTACAGCCTGGAAGGGATGCCAGTCCATCGCAGGGCACAGGGCTGAGGGACACCCTGGACGGGATGCCAGTCCATCGCAGGGCAGGGTGCTGGGGTACAACCTGGACGGGATGCCAGTCCATCGCAGGGCACGGTGCTGGGTAACAACCTGGATGGGATGCCAGTCCATCACAGGGCACAGGGCTGGGGTACAGCCTGGATTGGATGCCAGTCCATCGCAGGGCACAGGGCTGGGGGACACCCTGGATGGGATGCCAGTCCATCGCATGGCACAGGGCTGGGGGACACCCTGGATGGGATGCCAGTCCATCACAGGGTACAGGGCTGGGGGACACCCTGGATGGGATGCCAGTCCATCGCAGGGCAGAGGTCTGGGGTACAGCCTGGACAGGATGCCAGTCCATCGCAGGGCACAGGGCTGAGGTACAGCCTGGACGGGATGCCTGTCTATCGCAGGGCACAGGGCTGGGGGACTCCCTGGACGGGTTGCCAGTCCATCACAGGGCACGGGGCTGGGGTACACCCTGGATGGGATGCCAGTCCATCACAGCGCACAGGGCTGGGGGACACCCTGGACGGGATGCATGTCCATGACAGGGCACTGGGCTGGGGTACAGCTTAGATGGGATGCCCGTCCATCACAGGGCAGAGGGTTCAGCCTGGATGGGATGCCAGTCCATTACAGGGCATGGGGCTGAGGTACAGCCTGGACGCGATGCCAGTCCATCACAGGGAACTGGGAACAGCCTGGATGGGATACCAGTCCATCGCAGGGCACAGGGCTGGGGTACAGCCTGGACAGGATGACAGTCCATCACAGGGCGCGGGGCTGGGGGACACCCTGGACGGGATGCCAGTCCATCACAGGGAACAGGGTACAGCCTGGAAGGGATGCCAGTCCATTGCAGGGCACAGGGCTGAGGGACACCCTGGACGGGATGCCAATCCATCGCAGGGCACTGGGCTGGGGTACAGCCTTGATGGGATGCCAGTCCATCGCAGGGCACAGGGCTGTGGGACACCCTGCACGGGATACCAGTCCATCACAGGGCACAGGGCTGGGGTACAACCTGGATGGGATGCCAGTCCATCGCAGGGCACAGGGCTGTGGGACACCCTGCATGGGATGCCAGTCTATCACAGGGCACAGGGCTGGGGTACAGCCTGGACGGGATGCCAGTCCATCACAGGGCACTGGGAACAGCCTGGATGGGATGCCAGTCCATCGCAGGGCACAGGTCTGGGGTACAGCCTGGACAGGATGCCAGTCCATCACAGGGCGCGGGGTTGGGGGACACCCTGGACGGGATGCCAGTCCATCAGAGGGCACAGGGTACAGCCTGGAAGGGATGCCAGTCCATCGCAGGGCACAGGGCTGAGGGACACCCTGGACGGGATGCCAGTCCATCGCAGGGCAGGGTGCTGGGGTACAACCTGGACGGGAAGCCAGTCCATCGCAGGGCACGGTGCTGGGTAACAACCTGGATGGGATGCCAGTCCATCACTGGGCACAGGGCTGGGGTACAGCCTGGATGGGATGCCAGTCCATCGCAGGGCACAGGGCTGGGGGACACCCTGGATGGGATGCCAGTCCATCGCATGGCACAGGGCTGGGGGACACCCTGGATGGGATGCCAGTCCATCACAGGGTACAGGGCTGGGGGACACCCTGGATGGGATGCCAGTCCATCGCAGGGCACAGGTCTGGGGTACAGCCTGGACAGGATGCCAGTCCATCGCAGGGCACAGGGCTGAGGTACAGCCTGGACGGGATGCCTGTCTATCGCAGGGCACAGGGCTGGGGGACTCCCTGGACGGGTTGCCAGTCCATCACAGGGCACGGGGCTGGGGTACACCCTGGATGGGATGCCAGTCCATCACAGCGCACAGGGCTGGGGGACACTCTGGACGGGATGCATGTCCATGACAGGGCACTGGGCTGGGGTACAGCTTAGATGGGATGCCCGTCCATCACAGGGCAGAGGGTTCAGCCTGGATGGGATGCCAGTCCATTACAGGGCATGGGGCTGAGGTACAGCCTGGACGCGATGCCAGTCCATCACAGGGAACTGGGAACAGCCTGGATGGGATACCAGTCCATCGCAGGGCACAGGGCTGGGGTACAGCCTGGACAGGATGACAGTCCATCACAGGGCGCGGGGCTGGGGGACACCCTGGACGGGATGCCAGTCCATCACAGGGAACAGGGTACAGCCTGGAAGGGATGCCAGTCCATTGCAGGGCACAGGGCTGAGGGACACCCTGGACGGGATGCCAATCCATCGCAGGGCACTGGGCTGGGGTACAGCCTTGATGGGATGCCAGTCCATCGCAGGGCACAGGGCCGTGGGACACCCTGCACGGGATACCAGTCCATCACAGGGCACAGGGCTGGGGTACAACCTGGATGGGATGCCAGTCCATCGCAGGGCACAGGGCTGTGGGACACCCTGCATGGGATGCCAGTCTATCACAGGGCACAGGGCTGGGGTACAGCCTGGACGGGATGCCAGTCCATCACAGGGCACTGGGAACAGCCTGGATGGGATGCCAGTCCATCGCAGGGCACAGGTCTGGGGTACAGCCTGGACAGGATGCCAGTCCATCACAGGGCGCGGGGTTGGGGGACACCCTGGACGGGATGCCAGTCCATCAGAGGGCACAGGGTACAGCCTGGAAGGGATGCCAGTCCATCGCAGGGCACAGGGCTGAGGGACACCCTGGACGGGATGCCAGTCCATCGCAGGGCAGGGTGCTGGGGTACAACCTGGACGGGATGCCAGTCCATCGCAGGGCACGGTGCTGAGTAACAACCTGGATGGGATGCCAGTCCATCACTGGGCACAGGGCTGGGGTACAGCCTGGATGGGATGCCAGTCCATCGCAGGGCACAGGGCTGGGGGACACCCTGGATGGGATGCCAGTCCATCGCATGGCACAGGGCTGGGGGACACCCTGGATGGGATGCCAGTCCATCACAGGGTACAGGGCTGGGGGACACCCTGGATGGGATGCCAGTCCATCGCAGGGCACAGGTCTGGGGTACAGCCTGGACAGGATGCCAGTCCATCACAGGGCGCGGGGTTAGGGGACACCCTGGACGGGATGCCAGTCCATCACAGGGCACAGGGTACAGCCTGGAAGGGATGCCAGTGCATCGCAGGGCACAGGGCTGGGTTACAGCCTGGACGGGATACCAGTCCATCGCAAGGCACAGGGTACACCCTGGACGGGATGCCAGTCCATCGCAGGGCACTGGGCTGGGGTACAGTCTTGATGGGATGCCAGTCCATCGCAGGGCACAGGGCTGAGGGACACCCTGCACGGGATGCCAGTCCATCACAGGGCACAGGGCTGGGGTACAGCCTGGATGCGATGCCAGTCCATCGCAAGGCACAGGGTACAGCCTGGATGGGATGCCAGTCCATCGCAGGGCACAGGGCTGAGGGACAGCCTGGATGGGATTCCGGTCCATCGCAGGGCACGGGGCTGGGGGACAGCCTGGATGGGATTCCGGTCCATCGCAGGGAACGGGGCTGGGGGACACCCTGGACGGGAGGCCAGTCCATCGCAGGGCACAGGGCTGGGGTACAGCCTGGATGGGATGCCAGTCCATCGCAGGGCACAGGGCTGGGGTACAGCCTGGACGGGATGCCTGTCCATCGCAGGGCACAGGGCTGGGTGACACCCTGGACGGGATGCCAGTCCATCACAGGGCACAGGGCTGGGGGACACCCTGGACGGGATGCCAGTGCATCACAGGGCACAGGGTACAGCCTGGATGGAATGCCAGTCCATCACAGGGCACGGGGCTGGGGGACACCCTGGATGGGATGCCAGTCCATCGCAGGGCAGAGGGCTGGGATACATCCTGGACGGGATGCCAATCCATCGCAAGGCACAGGGCTGTGGGACACCCTGCACGGGATGCCAGTCCATCACAGGGCACAGGGCTGGGGTACAGCCTGGATGGGATGCCAGTCCATCGCAGGGCACAGGGCTGAGGTACAGCCTGGACGGGATGCCTGTCCATCGCAGGGCACAGGGCTGGGGGACTCCCTGGACGGGTTGCCAGTCCATCATAGGGCACGGGGCTGGGGTACACCCTGGATGGGATGCCAGTCCATCGCAGGGCACAGGTCTGGGGTACAGCCTGGACAGGATGCCAGTCCATCACAGGGCGCGGGGTTGGGGGACACCCTGGACGGGATGCCAGTCTATCAGAGGGCACAGGGTACAGCCTGGAAGGGATGCCAGTCCATCGCAGGGCACAGGGCTGAGGGACACCCTGGACGGGATGCCAGTCCATCGCAGGGCAGGGTGCTGGGGTACAACCTGGACGGGATTCCAGTCCATCGCAGGGCACGGTGCTGGGTAACAACCTGGATGGGATGCCAGTCCATCACAGGGCACAGGGCTGGGGTACAGCCTGGATTGGATGCCAGTCCATCGCAGGGCACTGGGTTGTGGGACACCCTGCACGGGATGCCAGTCTATCACAGGGCACAGGGCTTGGGTACAGCCTGGACGGGATGCCAGTCCATCACAGGGCACTGGGAACAGCCTGGATGGGATGCCAGTCCATCGCAGGGCACAGGTCTGGGGTACAGCCTGGACAGGATGCCAGTCCATCACAGGGCGCGGGGTTGGGGGACACCCTGGACGGGATGCCAGTCCATCAGAGGGCACAGGGTACAGCCTGGAAGGGATGCCAGTCCATTGCAGGGCACAGGGCTGAGGGACACCCTGGACGGGATGCCAGTCCATCGCAGGGCAGGGTGCTGGGGTACAACCTGGACGGGATGCCAGTCCATCGCAGGGCACGGTGCTGGGTAACAACCTGGATGGGATGCCAGTCCATCACAGGGCACAGGGCTGGGGTACAGCCTGGATTGGATGCCAGTCCATCGCAGGGCACAGGGCTGGGGGACACCCTGGATGGGATGCCAGTCCATCGCATGGCACAGGGCTGGGGGACACCCTGGATGGGATGCCAGTCCATCACAGGGTACAGGGCTGGGGGACACCCTGGATGGGATGCCAGTCCATCGCAGGGCACAGGGCTGGGGTACAACCTGGATGGGATGCCAGTCCATCGCAGGGCACAGGGCTGTGGGACACCCTGCATGGGATGCCAGTCTATCACAGGGCACAGGGCTGGGGTACAGCCTGGACGGGATGCCAGTCCATCACAGGGCACTGGGAACAGCCTGGATGGGATGCCAGTCCATCGCAGGGCACAGGTCTGGGGTACAGCCTGGACAGGATGCCAGTCCATCACAGGGCGCGGGGTTGGGGGACACCCTGGACGGGATGCCAGTCCATCAGAGGGCACAGGGTACAGCCTGGAAGGGATGCCAGTCCATCGCAGGGCACAGGGCTGAGGGACACCCTGGACGGGATGCCAGTCCATCGCAGGGCAGGGTGCTGGGGTACAACCTGGACGGGATGCCAGTCCATCGCAGGGCACGGTGCTGGGTAACAACCTGGATGGGATGCCAGTCCATCACTGGGCACAGGGCTGGGGTACACCCTGGATGGGATGCCAGTCCATCGCAGGGCACAGGGCTAGGGGACACCCTGGATGGGATGCCAGTCCATCGCATGGCACAGGGCTGGGGGACACCCTGGATGGGATGCCAGTCCATCACAGGGTACAGGGCTGGGGGACACCCTGGATGGGATGCCAGTCCATCGCAGGGCACAGGTCTGGGGTACAGCCTGGACAGGATGCCAGTCCATCACAGGGCGCGGGGTTAGGGGACACCCTGGACGGGATGCCAGTCCATCACAGGGCACAGGGTACAGCCTGGAAGGGATGCCAGTGCATCGCAGGGCACAGGGCTGGGTTACAGCCTGGACGGGATACCAGTCCATCGCAAGGCACAGGGTACACCCTGGACGGGACGCCAGTCCATCGCAGGGCACTGGGCTGGGGTACAGTCTTGATGGGATGCCAGTCCATCGCAGGGCACAGGGCTGAGGGACACCCTGCACGGGATGCCAGTCCATCACAGGGCACAGGGCTGGGGTACAGCCTGGATGCGATGCCAGTCCATCGCAAGGCACAGGGTACAGCCTGGATGGGATGCCAGTCCATCGCAGGGCACAGGGCTGAGGGACAGCCTGGATGGGATTCCGGTCCATCGCAGGGCACGGGGCTGGGGGACAGCCTGGATGGGATTCCGGTCCATCGCAGGGAACGGGGCTGGGGGACACCCTGGACGGGAGGCCAGTCCATCGCAGGGCACAGGGCTGGGGTACAGCCTGGATGGGATGCCAGTCCATCGCAGGGCACAGGGCTGGGGTACAGCCTGGACGGGATGCCTGTCCATCGCAGGGCACAGGGCTGGGTGACACCCTGGACGGGATGCCAGTCCATCACAGGGCACAGGGCTGGGGGACACCCTGGACGGGATGCCAGTGCATCACAGGGCACAGGGTACAGCCTGGATGGAATGCCAGTCCATCACAGGGCACGGGGCTGGGGGACACCCTGGATGGGATGCCAGTCCATCGCAGGGCAGAGGGCTGGGATACATCCTGGACGGGATGCCAATCCATCGCAAGGCACAGGGCTGTGGGACACCCTGCACGGGATGCCAGTCCATCACAGGGCACAGGGCTGGGGTACAGCCTGGATGGGATGCCAGTCCATCGCAGGGCACAGGGCTGAGGTACAGCCTGGACGGGATGCCTGTCCATCGCAGGGCACAGGGCTGGGGGACTCCCTGGACGGGTTGCCAGTCCATCATAGGGCACGGGGCTGGGGTACACCCTGGATGGGATGCCAGTCCATCGCAGGGCACAGGTCTGGGGTACAGCCTGGACAGGATGCCAGTCCATCACAGGGCGCGGGGTTGGGGGACACCCTGGACGGGATGCCAGTCTATCAGAGGGCACAGGGTACAGCCTGGAAGGGATGCCAGTCCATCGCAGGGCACAGGGCTGAGGGACACCCTGGACGGGATGCCAGTCCATCACAGGGCACAGGGCTGGGGTACAGCCTGGATGCGATGCCAGTCCATCGCAAGGCACAGGGTACAGCCTGGATGGGATGCCAGTCCATCACAGGGCACAGGGCTGGGGTACAGCCTGGATTGGATGCCAGTCCATCGCAGGGCACTGGGTTGTGGGACACCCTGCACGGGATGCCAGTCTATCACAGGGCACAGGGCTTGGGTACAGCCTGGACGGGATGCCAGTCCATCACAGGGCACTGGGAACAGCCTGGATGGGATGCCAGTCCATCGCAGGGCACAGGTCTGGGGTACAGCCTGGACAGGATGCCAGTCCATCACAGGGCGCGGGGTTGGGCGACACCCTGGACGGGATGCCAGTCCATCAGAGGGCACAGGGTACAGCCTGGAAGGGATGCCAGTCCATTGCAGGGCACAGGGCTGAGGGACACCCTGGACGGGATGCCAGTCCATCGCAGGGCAGGGTGCTGGGGTACAACCTGGACGGGATGCCAGTCCATCGCAGGGCACGGTGCTGGGTAACAACCTGGATGGGATGCCAGTCCATCACAGGGCACAGGGCTGGGGTACAGCCTGGATTGGATGCCAGTCCATCGCAGGGCACAGGGCTGGGGGACACCCTGGATGGGATGCCAGTCCATCGCATGGCACAGGGCTGGGGGACACCCTGGATGGGATGCCAGTCCATCACAGGGTACAGGGCTGGGGGACACCCTGGATGGGATGCCAGTCCATCGCAGGGCAGAGGTCTGGGGTACAGCCTGGACAGGATGCCAGTCCATCGCAGGGCACAGGGCTGAGGTATAGCCTGGACGGGATGCCTGTCTATCGCAGGGCACAGGGCTGGGGGACTCCCTGGACGGGTTGCCAGTCCATCACAGGGCACGGGGCTGGGGTACACCCTGGATGGGATGCCAGTCCATCACAGCGCACAGGGCTGGGGGACACCCTGGACGGGATGCATGTCCATGACAGGGCACTGGGCTGGGGTACAGCTTAGATGGGATGCCCGTCCATCACAGGGCAGAGGGTTCAGCCTGGATGGGATGCCAGTCCATTACAGGGCATGGGGCTGAGGTACAGCCTGGACGCGATGCCAGTCCATCACAGGGAACTGGGAACAGCCTGGATGGGATACCAGTCCATCGCAGGGCACAGGGCTGGGGTACAGCCTGGACAGGATGACAGTCCATCACAGGGCGCGGGGCTGGGGGACACCCTGGACGGGATGCCAGTCCATCACAGGGAACAGGGTACAGCCTGGAAGGGATGCCAGTCCATTGCAGGGCACAGGGCTGAGGGACACCCTGGACGGGATGCCAATCCATCGCAGGGCACTGGGCTGGGGTACAGCCTTGATGGGATGCCAGTCCATCGCAGGGCACAGGGCTGTGGGACACCCTGCACGGGATGCCAGTCCATCACAGGGCACAGGGCTGGGGTACAACCTGGATGGGATGCCAGTCCATCGCAGGGCACAGGGCTGTGGGACACCCTGCATGGGATGCCAGTCTATCACAGGGCATAGGGCTGGGGTACAGCCTGGACGGGATGCCAGTCCATCACAGGGCACTGGGAACAGCCTGGATGGGATGCCAGTCCATCGCAGGGCACAGGTCTGGGGTACAGCCTGGACAGGATGCCAGTCCATCACAGGGCGCGGGGTTGGGGGACAGCCTGGACGGGATGCCAGTCCATCAGAGGGCACAGGGTACAGCCTGGAAGGGATGCCAGTCCATCGCAGGGCACAGGGCTGAGGGACACCCTGGACGGGATGCCAGTCCATCGCAGGGCAGGGTGCTGGGGTACAACCTGGACGGGATGCCAGTCCATCGCAGGGCACGGTGCTGGGTAACAACCTGGATGGGATGCCAGTCCATCACTGGGCACAGGGCTGGGGTACAGCCTGGATGGGATGCCAGTCCATAGCAGGGCACAGGGCTGGGGGACACCCTGGATGGGATGCCAGTCCATCGCATGGCACAGGGCTGGGGGACACCCTGGATGGGATGCCAGTCCATCACAGGGTACAGGGCTGGGGGACACCCTGGATGGGATGCCAGTCCATCGCAGGGCACAGGTCTGGGGTACAGCCTGGACAGGATGCCAGTCCATCACAGGGCGCGGGGTTAGGGGACACCCTGGACGGGATGCCAGTCCATCACAGGGCACAGGGTACAGCCTGGAAGGGATGCCAGTGCATCGCAGGGCACAGGGCTGGGTTACAGCCTGGACGGGATACCAGTCCATCGCAAGGCACAGGGTACACCCTGGACGGGATGCCAGTCCATCGCAGGGCACTGGGCTGGGGTACAGTCTTGATGGGATGCCAGTCCATCGCAGGGCACAGGGCTGAGGGACACCCTGCACGGGATGCCAGTCCATCACAGGGCACAGGGCTGGGGTACAGCCTGGATGCGATGCCAGTCCATCGCAAGGCACAGGGTACAGCCTGGATGGGATGCCAGTCCATCGCAGGGCACAGGGCTGAGGGACAGCCTGGATGGGATTCCGGTCCATCGCAGGGCACGGCGCTGGGGGACAGCCTGGATGGGATTCCGGTCCATCGCAGGGAACGGGGCTGGGGGACACCCTGGACGGGAGGCCAGTCCATCGCAGGGCACAGGGCTGGAGTACAGCCTGGATGGGATGCCAGTCCATCGCAGGGCACAGGGCTGGGGTACAGCCTGGACGGGATGCCTGTCCATCGCAGGGCACAGGGCTGGGTGACACTCTGGACGGGATGCCAGTCCATCACAGGGCACAGGGCTGGGGGACACCCTGGACGGGATGCCAGTGCATCACAGGGCACAGGGTACAACCTGGATGGAATGCCAGTCCATCACAGGGCACGGGGCTGGGGGACACCCTGGATGGGATGCCAGTCCATCGCAGGGCAGAGGGCTGGGATACATCCTGGACGGGATGCCAATCCATCGCAAGGCACAGGGCTGTGGGACACCCTGCACGGGATGCCAGTCCATCGCAGGGCACGGTGCTGGGTAACAACCTGGATGGGATGCCAGTCCATCACAGGGCACAGGGCTGGGGTACAGCCTGGATTGGATGCCAGTCCATCGCAGGGCACAGGGCTGGGGGACACCCTGGATGGGATGCCAGTCCATCGCATGGCACAGGGCTGGGGGACACCCTGGATGGGATGCCAGTCCATCACAGGGTACAGGGCTGGGGGACACCCTGGATGGGATGCCAGTCCATCGCAGGGCAGAGGTCTGGGGTACAGCCTGGACAGGATGCCAGTCCATCGCAGGGCACAGGGCTGAGGTACAGCCTGGACGGGATGCCTGTCCATCGCAGGGCACAGGGCTGGGGGACTCCCTGGATGGGTTGCCAGTCCATCACAGGGCACGGGGCTGGGGTACACCCTGGATGGGATGCCAGTCCATCACAGCGCACAGGGCTGGGGGACACCCTGGACGGGATGCATGTGCATGACAGGGCACTGGGCTGGGGTACAGCTTAGATGGGATGCCCGTCCATCACAGGGCAGAGGGTTCAGCCTGGATGGGATGCCAGTCCATTACAGGGCATGGGGCTGAGGTACAGCCTGGACGCGATGCCAGTCCATCACAGGGCACTGGGAACAGCCTGGATGGGATACCAGTCCATCGCAGGGCACAGGGCTGGGGTACAGCCTGGACAGGATGACAGTCCATCACAGGGCGCGGGGCTGGGGGACACCCTGGACGGGATGCCAGTCCATCACAGGGCACAGGGTACAGCCTGGAAGGGATGCCAGTCCATTGCAGGGCACAGGGCTGAGGGACACCCTGGACGGGATGCCAGTTCATCGCAGGGCACTGGGCTGGGGTACAGCCTTGATGGGATGCCAGTCCATCGCAGGGCACAGGGCTGTGGGACACCCTGCACGGGATGCCAGTCCATCACAGGGCACAGGGCTGGGGTACAACCTGGATGGGATGCCATTCCATCGCAGGGCACAGGGCTGTGGGACACCCTGCACGGGATGCCAGTCTATCACAGGGCACAGGGCTGGGGTACAGCCTGGACGGGATGCCAGTCCATCACAGGGCACTGGGAACAGCCTGGATGGGATGCCAGTCCATCGCAGGGCACAGGTCTGGGGTACAGCCTGGACAGGATGCCAGTCTATCACAGGGCGCGGGGTTGGGGGACACCCTGGACGGGATGCCAGTCCATCAGAGGGCACAGGGTACAGCCTGGAAGGGATGCCAGTCCATCGCAGGGCACAGGGCTGAGGGACACCCTGGACGGGATGCCAGTCTATCGCAGGGCAGGGTGCTGGGGTACAACCTGGACGGGATGCCAGTCCATCGCAGGGCACGGTGCTGGGTAACAACCTGGATGGGATGCCAGTCCATCACTGGGCACAGGGCTGGGGTACAGCCTGGATGGGATGCCAGTCCATCGCAGGGCACAGGGCTGGGGGACACCCTGGATGGGATGCCAGTCCATCGCATGGCACAGGGCTGGGGGACACCCTGGATGGGATACCTGTCCGTCACAGGGTACAGGGCTGGGGGACACCCTGGATGGGATGCCAGTCCATCGCAGGGCACAGGTCTGGGGTACAGCCTGGACAGGATGCCAGTCCATCACAGGGCGCGGGGTTAGGGGACACCCTGGACGGGATGCCAGTCCATCACAGGGCACAGGGTACAGCCTGGAAGGGATGCCAGTGCATCGCAGGGCACAGGGCTGGGTTACAGCCTGGACGGGATACCAGTCCATCGCAAGGCACAGGGTACAGCCTGGATGGGATGCCAGTCCATCGCAGGGCACAGGGCTGAGGGACAGCCTGGATGGGATTCCGGTCCTTTGCAGGGCACGGGGCTTGGGGACACCCTGGACGGGAGGCCAGTCCATCGCAGGGCACAGGGATGTGGGACACCCTGCACGGGATGCCAGTCCATCACAGGGCACAGGGCTGGGGTACAGCCTGGATGGAATGCAAGTCCATCACAGGGCACAGGGCTGAGGGACAGCCTGGATGGGATTCCGGTCCATCGCAGGGCACGGGGCTGGGGGACACCCTGGACGGGATACCAGTCCATCGCAAGGCACAGGGTACAGCCTGGATGGGATGCCAGTCCATCGCAGGGCACAGGGCTGGGGTACAGCCTGGACGGGATGCCTGTCCATCGCAGGGCACAGGGCTGGGTGACACCCTGGACGGGATGCCAGTCCATCGCAGGGCACAGGGCTGGGTGACACCCTGGACGGGATGCCAGTCCATCACAGGGCACGGGGCTGGGGGACACCCTGGACGGGATGCCAGTGCATCACAGGGCACAGGGTACACCCTGGATGGGATGCCAGTCCATCACAGCGCACAGGGCTGGGGGACACCCTGGACGGGATGCATGTCCATGACAGGGCACTGGGCTGGGGTACAGCTTAGATGGGATGCCCGTCCATCACAGGGCAGAGGGTTCAGCCTGGATGGGATGCCAGTCCATTACAGGGCATGGGGCTGAGGTACAGCCTGGACGCGATGCCAGTCCATCACAGGGAACTGGGAACAGCCTGGATGGGATACCAGTCCATCGCAGGGCACAGGTCTGGGGTACAGCCTGGACAGGATGACAGTCCATCACAGGGCGCGGAGCTGGGGGACACCCTGGACGGGATGCCAGTCCATCACAGGGCACAGGGTACAGCCTGGAAGGGATGCCAGTTCATTGCAGGCCACAGGGCTGAGGGACACCCTGGACGGGATGCCAGTCCATCACAGGGCACAGGGCTGGGGTACAACCTGGATGGGATGCCAGTCCATCGCAGGGCACAGGGCTGTGGGACACCCTGCATGGGATGCCAGTCTATCACAGGGCACAGGGCTGGGGTACAGCCTGGACGGGATGCCAGTCCATCACAGGGCACTGGGAACAGCCTGGATGGGATGCCAGTCCATCGCATGGCACAGGGCTGGGGGACACCCTGGATGGGATGCCAGTCCATCACAGGGTACAGGGCTTGGGGACACCCTGGATGGGATGCCAGTCCATCGCACGGCACAGGTCTGGGGTACAGCCTGGACAGGATGCCAGTCCATCACAGGGCGCGGGGTTAGGGGACACCCTGGACGGGATGCCAGTCCATCACAGGGCACAGGGTACAGCCTGGAAGGGATGCCAGTGCATCGCAGGGCACAGGGCTGGGTTACAGCCTGGACGGGATACCAGTCCATCGCAAGGCACAGGGTACACCCTGGACGGGATGCCAGTCCATCGCAGGGCGCGGGGCTGGGGGACATCCTGGACGGGATGCCAGTCCATCACAGGGCACAGGGTACAGCCTGGAAGGGATGCCAGTCCATTGCAGGGCACAGGGCTGAGGGACACCCTGGACGGGATGCCAGTCCATCGCAGGGCACTGGGCTGGGGTACAGCCTTGATGGGATGCCAGTCCATCGCAGGGCACAGGGCTGAGGGACACCCTGGACGGGATGCCAGTCCATCGCAGGGCACTGGGCTGGGGTACAGCCTTGATGGGATGCCAGTCCATCGCAGGGCACAGGGCTGTGGGACACCCTGCACGGGATGCCAGTCCATCACAGGGCACAGGGCTGGGGTACAACCTGGATGGGATGCCAGTCCATCGCAGGGCACTGGGCTGTGGGACACCCTGCACGGGATGCCAGTCCATCGCAGGGCACAGGGCTGAGGTACAGCCTGGACGGGATGCCTGTCCATCGCAGGGCACAGGGCTGGGAGACTCCCTGGACGGGTTTCCAGTCCATCACAGGGCACGGGGCTGGGGGACACCCTGGACGGGATGCCAGTGCATCACAGGGCACAGGGTACAGCCTGGATGGAATGCCAGTCCATCACAGGGCACGGGGCTGGGGGACACCCTGGATGGGATGCCAGTCCATCGCAGGGCAGAGGGCTGGGATAAATCCTGGACGGGATGCCAATACATCGCAAGGCACAGGGCTGTGGGACACCCTGGACGGGAGGCCAGTCCATCGCAGGGCACAGGGCTGTGGGACACCCTGCACGGGATGCCAGTCCATCACAGGGCACAGGGCTGGGGTACAGCCTGGATGCGATGCCAGTCCATCGCAAGGCACAGGGTACAGCCTGGATGGGATGCCAGTCCATCGCAGGGCACAGGGCTGAGGGACAGCCTGGATGGGATTCCGGTCCATCGCAGGGCACGAGGCTGGGGGACAGCCTGGATGGGATTCCGGTCCATCGCAGGGCACGGGGCTGGGGGACACCCTGGATGGGAGGCCAGTCCATCGCAGGGCACAGGGCTGGGGTACAGCCTGGATGGGATGCCAGTCCATCGCAGGGCACAGGGCTGGGGTACAGCCTGGACGGGATGCCTGTCCATGGCAGGGCACAGGGCTGGGTGACACCCTGGACGGGATGCCAGTCCATCACAGGGCACAGGGCTGGGGGACACCCTGGACGGGATGCCAGTGCATCACAGGGCACAGGGTACAGCCTGGATGGAATGCCAGTCCATCACAGGGCACGGGGCTGGGGGACACCCTGGATGGGATGCCAGTCCATCGCAGGGCAGAGGGCTGGGATACAACCTGGACGGGATGCCAATCCATCGCAAGGCACAGGGCTGTGGGACACCCTGCACGGGATGCCAGTCCATCACATGGCACAGGGCTGGGGTACAGCCTGGATGGGATGCCAGTCCATCGCAGGGCACAGGGTACAGCCTGGAAGGGATGCCAGTTCATTGCAGGCCACAGGGCTGAGGGACACCCTGGACGGGATGCCAGTCCATCACAGGGCACAGGGCTGGGGTACAACCTGGATGGGATGCCAGTCCATCGCAGGGCACAGGGCTGTGGGACACCCTGCATGGGATGCCAGTCTATCACAGGGCACAGGGCTGGGGTACAGCCTGGACGGGATGCCAGTCCATCACAGGGCACTGGGAACAGCCTGGATGGGATGCCAGTCCATCGCATGGCACAGGGCTGGGGGACACCCTGGATGGGATGCCAGTCCATCACAGGGTACAGGGCTTGGGGACACCCTGGATGGGATGCCAGTCCATCGCACGGCACAGGTCTGGGGTACAGCCTGGACAGGATGCCAGTCCATCACAGGGCGCGGGGTTAGGGGACACCCTGGACGGGATGCCAGTCCATCACAGGGCACAGGGTACAGCCTGGAAGGGATGCCAGTGCATCGCAGGGCACAGGGCTGGGTTACAGCCTGGACGCGATACCAGTCCATCGCAAGGCACAGGGTACACCCTGGACGGGATGCCAGTCCATCGCAGGGCGCGGGGCTGGGGGACATCCTGGACGGGATGCCAGTCCATCACAGGGCACAGGGTACAGCCTGGAAGGGATGCCAGTCCATTGCAGGGCACAGGGCTGAGGGACACCCTGGACGGGATGCCAGTCCATCGCAGGGCACTGGGCTGGGGTACAGCCTTGATGGGATGCCAGTCCATCGCAGGGCACAGGGCTGAGGGACACCCTGGACGGGATGCCAGTCCATCGCAGGGCACTGGGCTGGGGTACAGCCTTGATGGGATGCCAGTCCATCGCAGGGCACAGGGCTGTGGGACACCCTGCACGGGATGCCAGTCCATCACAGGGCACAGGGCTGGGGTACAACCTGGATGGGATGCCAGTCCATCGCAGGGCACTGGGCTGTGGGACACCCTGCACGGGATGCCAGTCCATCGCAGGGCACAGGGCTGAGGTACAGCCTGGACGGGTTGCCTGTCCATCGCAGGGCACAGGGCTGGGAGACTCCCTGGACGGGTTTCCAGTCCATCACAGGGCACGGGGCTGGGGGACACCCTGGACGGGATGCCAGTGCATCACAGGGCACAGGGTACAGCCTGGATGGAATGCCAGTCCATCACAGGGCACGGGGCTGGGGGACACCCTGGATGGGATGCCAGTCCATCGCAGGGCAGAGGGCTGGGATAAATCCTGGACGGGATGCCAATACATCGCAAGGCACAGGGCTGTGGGACACCCTGGACGGGAGGCCAGTCCATCGCAGGGCACAGGGCTGTGGGACACCCTGCACGGGATGCCAGTCCATCACAGGGCACAGGGCTGGGGTACAGCCTGGATGCGATGCCAGTCCATCGCAAGGCACAGGGTACAGCCTGGATGGGATGCCAGTCCATCGCAGGGCACAGGGCTGAGGGACAGCCTGGATGGGATTCCGGTCCATCGCAGGGCACGAGGCTGGGGGACAGCCTGGATGGGATTCCGGTCCATCGCAGGGCACGGGGCTGGGGGACACCCTGGATGGGAGGCCAGTCCATCGCAGGGCACAGGGCTGGGGTACAGCCTGGATGGGATGCCAGTCCATCGCAGGGCACAGGGCTGGGGTACAGCCTGGACGGGATGCCTGTCCATGGCAGGGCACAGGGCTGGGTGACACCCTGGACGGGATGCCAGTCCATCACAGGGCACAGGGCTGGGGGACACCCTGGACGGGATGCCAGTGCATCACAGGGCACAGGGTACAGCCTGGATGGAATGCCAGTCCATCACAGGGCACGGGGCTGGGGGACACCCTGGATGGGATGCCAGTCCATCGCAGGGCAGAGGGCTGGGATACAACCTGGACGGGATGCCAATCCATCGCAAGGCACAGGGCTGTGGGACACCCTGCACGGGATGCCAGTCCATCACATGGCACAGGGCTGGGGTACAGCCTGGATGGGATGCCAGTCCATCGCAGGGCACAGGGCTGAGGTACAGCCTGGACGGGTTGCCTGTCCATCGCAGGGCACAGGGCTGGGGGACTCCCTGGACGGGTTGCCAGTCCATCAAAGGGCACGGGGCTGGGGTACACCCTGGATGGGATGCCAGTCCATCACAGCGCACAGGGCTGGGGGACACCCTGGACGGGATGCATGTCCATGACAGGGCACTGGGCTGGGGTACAGCTTAGATGAGATGCCCGTCCATCACAGGGCAGAGGGTTCAGCCTGGATGGGATGCCAGTCCATTACAGGGCATGGGGCTGAGGTACAGCCTGGACGCGATGCCAGTCCATCACAGGGCACTGGGAACAGCCTGGATGGGATACCAGTCCATCGCAGGGCACAGGGCTGGGGTACAGCCTGGACAGGATGACAGTCCATCATAGGGCGCGGGGCTGGGGGACATCCTGGACGGGATGCCAGTCCATCACAGGGCACAGGGTACAGCCTGGAAGGGATGCCAGTCCATTGCAGGGCAGAGGGCTGAGGGACACCCTGGACGGGATGCCAGTCCATCGCAGGGCACTGGGCTGTGGTACAGCCTTGATGGGATGCCAGTCCATCGCAGGGCACAGGGCTGTGGGACACCCTGCACGGGATGCCAGTCCATCACAGGGCACAGGGCTGGGGTACAACCTGAATGGGATGCCAGTCCATCGCAGGGCACTGGGCTGTGGGACACCCTGCACGGGATGCCAGTCTATCACAGGGCACAGGGCTGGGGTACAGCCTGGACGGGATGCCAGTCCATCACAGGGCACTGGGAACAGCCTGGATGGGATGCCAGTCCATCGCAGGGCACAGGTCTGGGGTACAGCCTGGACAGGATGCCAGTCCATCACAGGGCGCGGGGTTGGGGGACACCCTGGACGGGATGCCAGTCCATCAGAGGGCACAGGGTACAGCCTGGAAGGGATGCCAGTCCATCGCAGGGCTCAGGGCTGAGGGACACCCTGGACGGGATGCCAGTCAATCGTAGGGCAGGGTGCTGGGGTACAACCTGGACGGGATGCCAGTCCATCGCAGGGCACGGTGCTGGGTAACAACCTGGATGGGATGCCAGTCCATCACAGGGCACAGGGCTGGGGTACAGCCTGGATTGGATGCCAGTCCATCGCAGGGCACAGGGCTGGGGGACACCCTGGATGGGATGCCAGTCCATCGCATGGCACAGGGCTGGGGGACACCCTGGATGGGATGCCAGTCCATCACAGGGTAGAGGGCTGGGGGACACCCTGGATGGGATGCCAGTCCATCGCAGGGCAGAGGTCTGGGGTACAGCCTGGACAGGATGCCAGTCCATCGCAGGGCACAGGGCTGAGGTACAGCCTGGATGGGATGCCTGTCCATCGCAGGGCACAGGGTACAGCCTGGAAGGGATGCCAGTGCATCGCAGGGCACAGGGCTGGGTTACAGCCTGGACGGGATACCAGTCCATCGCAAGGCACAGTGTACACCCTGGACGGGATGCCAGTCCATCGCAGGGCACTGGGCTGGGGTACAGCCTTGATGGGATGCCAGTCCATCGCAGGGCACAGGGCTGAGGGACACCCTGCACGGGATGCCAGTCCATCACAGGGCACAGGGCTGGGGTACAGCCTGGATGCGATGCCAGTCCATCGCAAGGCACAGGGTACAGCCTGGATGGGATGCCAGTCCATCGCAGGGCACAGGGCTGAGGGACAGCCTGGATGGGATTCCGGTCCATCGCAGGGCACGGGGCTGGGGGACAGCCTGGATGGGATTCCGGTCCATCGCAGGGAACGGGGCTGGGGGACACCCTGGACGGGAGGCCAGTCCATCGCAGGGCACAGGGCTGGGGTACAGCCTGGATGGGATGCCAGTCCATCGCAGGGCACAGGGCTGGGGTACAGCCTGGACGGGATGCCTGTCCATCGCAGGGCACAGGGCTGGGTGACACCCTGGACGGGATGCCAGTCCATCACAGGGCACAGGGCTGGGGGACACCCTGGACGGGATGCCAGTGCATCACAGGGCACAGGGTACAGCCTGGATGGAATGCCAGTCCATCACAGGGCACGGGGCTGGGGGACACCCTGGATGGGATGCCAGTCCATCGCAGGGCAGAGGGCTGGGATACATCCTGGACGGGATGCCAATCCATCGCAAGGCACAGGGCTGTGGGACACCCTGCACGGGATGCCAGTCCATCACAGGGCACAGGGCTGGGGTACAGCCTGGATGGGATGCCAGTCCATCGCAGGGCACAGGGCTGAGGTACAGCCTGGACGGGATGCCTGTCCATCGCAGGGCACAGGGCTGGGGGACTCCCTGGACGGGTTGCCAGTCCATCATAGGGCACGGGGCTGGTGTACACCATGGATGGGATGCCAGTCCATCGCAGGGCACAGGTCTGGGGTACAGCCTGGACAGGATGCCAGTCCATCACAGGGCGCGGGGTTGGGGGACACCCTGGACGGGATGCCAGTCTATCAGAGGGCACAGGGTACAGCCTGGAAGGGATGCCAGTCCATCGCAGGGCACAGGGCTGAGGGACACCCTGGACGGGATGCCAGTCCATCGCAGGGCAGGGTGCTGGGGTACAACCTGGACGGGATTCCAGTCCATCGCAGGGCACGGTGCTGGGTAACAACCTGGATGGGATGCCAGTCCATCACAGGGCACAGGGCTGGGGTACAGCCTGGATTGGATGCCAGTCCATCGCAGGGCACAGGGCTGGGGGACACCCTGGTTGGGATGCCAGTCCATCGCATGGCACAGGGCTGGGGGACACCCTGGATGGGATGCCAGTCCATTACAGGGTACAGGGCTGGGGGACACCCTGGATGGGATGCCAGTCCATCGCAGGGCAGAGGTCTGGGGTACAGCCTGGACAGGATGCCAGTCCATCGCAGGGCACAGGGCTGAGGTACAGCCTGGACGGGATGCCTGTCCATCGCAGGACACAGGGCTGGGGGACTCCCTGGACGGGTTGCCAGTCCATCACAGGGCACGGGGCTGGGGTACACCCTGGATGGGATGCCAGTCCATCACAGCGCACAGGGCTGGGGGACACCCTGGACGGGATGCATGTCCATGACAGGGCACTGGGCTGGGGTACAGCTTAGATGGGATGCCCGTCCATCACAGGGCAGAGGGTTCAGCCTGGATGGGATGCCAGTCCATTACAGGGCATGGGGCTGAGGTACAGCCTGGACGCGATGCCAGTCCATTACAGGGAACTGGGAACAGCCTGGATGGGATACCAGTCCATCGCAGGGCACAGGGCTTGGGTACAGCCTGGACAGGATGACAGTCCATCACTGGGCGCGGGGCTGGGGGACACCCTGGACGGGATGCCAGTCCATCACAGGGCACAGGGTACAGCCTGGAAGGGATGCCAGTCCATTGCAGGGCACAGGGCTGAGGGACACCTGGACGGGATGCCAGTCCATCGCAGGGCACTGGGCTGGGGTACAGCCTTGATGGGATGCCAGTCCATCGCAGGGCACAGGGCTGAGGGACAGCCTGGATGGGATTCCGGTCCATCGCAGGGCACGAGGCTGGGGGACAGCCTGGATGGGATTCCGGTCCATCGCAGGGCACGGGGCTGGGGGACACCCTGGATGGGAGGCCAGTCCATCGCAGGGCACAGGGCTGGGGTACAGCCTGGATGGGATGCCAGTCCATCGCAGGGCACTGGGCTGGGGTACAGCCTTGATGGGATGCCAGTCCATCGCAGGGCACAGGGCTGTGGGACACCCTGCACGGGATGCCAGTCCATCTCAGGGCACAGGGCTGGGGTACAACCTGGATGGGATGCCAGTCCATCGCAGGGCACTGGGCTGTGGGACACCCTGCACGGGATGCCAGTCTATCACAGGGCACAGGGCTGGGGTACAGCCTGGACGGGATGCCAGTCCATCACAGGGCACTGGGAACAGCCTGGATTCGATGCCAGTCCATCACAGGGGGCGGGGCTGGGGACATCCTGGACGGGATGCCAGTCCATCACAGGGCACAGGGTACAGCCTGGAAGGGATGCCAGTCCATTGCAGGGCACAGGGCTGAGGGACACCCTGGACGGGATGCCAGTCCATCGCAGGGCACTGGGCTGGGGTACAGCCTTGATGGGATGCCAGTCCATCGCAGGGCACAGGGCTGAGGGACACCCTGGACGGGATACCAGTCCATCGCAGGGCACTGGGCTGGGGTACAGCCTTGATGGGATGCCAGTCCATCGCAGGGCACAGGGCTGTGGGACACCCTGCACGGGATGCCAGTCCATCACAGGGCACAGGGCTGGGGTACAACCTGGATGGGATGCCAGTCCATCGCAGGGCACTGGGCTGTGGGACACCCTGCACGGGATGCCAGTCCATCGCAGGGCACAGGGCTGAGGTACAGCCTGGACGGGATGCCTGTCCATCGCAGGGCACAGGGCTGGGAGACTCCCTGGACGGGTTTCCAGTCCATCACAGGGCACGGGGCTGGGGGACACCCTGGACGGGATGCCAGTGCATCACAGGGCACAGGGTACAGCCTGGATGGAATGCCAGTCCATCACAGGGCACGGGGCTGGGGGACACCCTGGATGGGATGCCAGTCCATCGCAGGGCAGAGGGCTGGGATACATCCTGGACGGGATGCCAATACATCGCAAGGCACAGGGCTGTGGAACACCCTGGACGGGAGGCCAGTCCATCGCAGGGCACAGGGCTGTGGGACACCCTGCACGGGATGCCAGTCCATCACAGGGCACAGGGCTGGGGTACAGCCTGGATGCGATGCCAGTCCATCGCAAGGCACAGGGTACAGCCTGGATGGGATGCCAGTCCATCGCAGGGCACAGGGCTGAGGGACAGCCTGGATGGGATTCCGGTCCATCGCAGGGCACGGGGCTGGGGGACAGCCTGGATGGGATTCCGGTCCATCGCAGGGCACGGGGCTGGGGGACACGCTGGATGGGAGGCCAGTCCATCGCAGGGCACAGGGCTGGGGTACAGCCTGGATGGGATGCCAGTCCATCGCAGGGCACAGGGCTGGGGTACAGCCTGGACGGGATGCCTGTCCATGGCAGGGCACAGGGCTGGGTGACACCCTGGACGGGATGCCAGTCCATCACAGGGCACAGGGCTGGGGGACACCCTGGACGGGATGCCAGTGCATCACAGGGCACAGGGTACAGCCTGGATGGAATGCCATTCCATCACAGGGCACGGGGCTGGGGGACACCCTGGATGGGATGCCAGTCCATCGCAGGGCAGAGGGCTGGGATACATCCTGGACGGGATGCCAATCCATCGCAAGGCACAGGGCTGTGGGACACCCTGCACGGGATGCCAGTCCATCACATGGCACAGGGCTGGTATACAGCCTGGATGGGATGCCAGTCCATCGCAGGGCACAGGGCTGAGGTACAGCCTGGACGGGATGCCTGTCCATCGCAGGGCACAGGGCTGGGGGACTCCCTGGACGGGTTGCCAGTCCATCATAGGGCATGGGGCTGGGGTACACCCTGGATGGGATGCCAGTCCATCACAGCGCACAGGGCTGGGGGACACCCTGGACGGGATGCATGTCCATGACAGGGCACTGGGCTGGGGTACAGCTTAGATGAGATGCCCGTCCATCACAGGGCAGAGGGTTCAGCCTGGATGGGATGCCAGTCCATTACAGGGCATGGGGCTGAGGTACAGCCTGGACGCGATGCCAGTCCATCACAGGGCACTGGGAACAGCCTGGATGGGATGCCAGTCCATCGCAGGGCACAGGGCTGGGGTACAGCCTGGACAGGATGACAGTCCATCACAGGGCGCGGGGCTGGGGGACATCCTGGACGGGATGCCAGTCCATCACAGGGCACAGGGTACAGCCTGGAAGGGATGCCAGTCCATTGCAGGGCAGAGGGCTGAGGGACACCCTGGACGGGATGCCAGTCCATCGCAGGGCACTGGGCTGTGGTACAGCCTTGATGGGATGCCAGTCCATCGCAGGGCACAGGGCTGTGGGACACCCTGCACGGGATGCCAGTCCATCACAGGGCACAGGGCTGGGGTACAACCTGAATGGGATGCCAGTCCATCGCAGGGCACTGGGCTGTGGGACACCCTGCACGGGATGCCAGTCTATCACAGGGCACAGGGCTGGGGTACAGCCTGGACGGGATGCCAGTCCATCACAGGGCACTGGGAACAGCCTGGATGGGATGCCAGTCCATCGCAGGGCACAGGTCTGGGGTACAGCCTGGACAGGATGCCAGTCCATCACAGGGCGCGGGGTTGGGGGACACCCTGGACGGGATGCCAGTCCATCAGAGGGCACAGGGTACAGCCTGGAAGGGATGCCAGTCCATCGCAGGGCTCAGGGCTGAGGGACACCCTGGATGGGATGCCAGTCAATCGTAGGGCAGGGTGCTGGGGTACAACCTGGACGGGATGCCAGTCCATCGCAGGGCACGGTGCTGGGTAACAACCTGGATGGGATGCCAGTCCATCACAGGGCACAGGGCTGGGGTACAGCCTGGATTGGATGCCAGTCCATCGCAGGGCACAGGGCTGGGGGACACCCTGGATGGGATGCCAGTCCATCGCATGGCACAGGGCTGGGGGACACCCTGGATGGGATGCCAGTCCATCACAGGGTAGAGGGCTGGGGGACACCCTGGATGGGATGCCAGTCCATCGCAGGGCAGAGGTCTGGGGTACAGCCTGGACAGGATGCCAGTCCATCGCAGGGCACAGGGCTGAGGTACAGCCTGGACGGGATGCCTGTCCATCGCAGGGCACAGGGCTGGGGGACTCCCTGGATGGGTTGCCAGTCCATCACAGGGCACGGGGCTGGGGTACACCCTGGATGGGATGCCAGTCCATCACAGCGCACAGGGCTGGGGGACACCCTGGACGGGATGCATGTCCATGACAGGGCACTGGGCTGGGGTACAGCTTAGATGGGATGCCCGTCCATCACAGGGCAGAGGGTTCAGCCTGGATGGGATGCCAGTCCATTACAGGGCATGGGGCTGAGGTACAGCCTGGACGCGATGCCAGTCCATCACAGGGCACTGGGAACAGCCTGGATGGGATACCAGTCCATCGCAGGGCACAGGGCTGGGGTACAGCCTGGACAGGATGACAGTCCATCACAGGGCGCGGGGCTGGGGGACACCCTGGACGGGATGCCAGTCCATCACAGGGCACAGGGTACAGCCTGGAAGGGATGCCAGTCCATTGCAGGGCACAGGGCTGAGGGACACCCTGGACGGGATGCCAGTCCATCGCAGGGCACTGGGCTGGGGTACAGCCTTGATGGGATGCCAGTCCATCGCAGGGCACAGGGCTGCGGGACACCCTGCACGGGATGCCAGTCCATCACAGGGCACAGGGCTGGGGTACAACCTGGATGGGATGCCATTCCATCGCAGGGCACAGGGCTGTGGGACACCCTGCACGGGATGCCAGTCTATCACAGGGCACAGGGCTGGGGTACAGCCTGGACGGGATGCCAGTCCATCACAGGGCACTGGGAACAGCCTGGATGGGATGCCAGTCCATCGCAGGGCACAGGTCTGGGGTACAGCCTGGACAGGATGCCAGTCTATCACAGGGCGCGGGGTTGGGGGACACCCTGGACGGGATGCCAGTCCATCAGAGGGCACAGGGTACAGCCTGGAAGGGATGCCAGTCCATCGCAGGGCACAGGGCTGAGGGACACCCTGGACGGGATGCCAGTCCATCGCAGGGCAGGGTGCTGGGGTACAACCTGGACGGGATGCCAGTCCATCGCTGGGCACGGTGCTGGGTAACAACCTGGATGGGATGCCAGTCCATCACTGGGCACAGGGCTGGGGTACAGCCTGGATGGGATGCCAGTCCATCGCAGGGCACAGGGCTGGGGGACACCCTGGATGGGATGCCAGTCCATCGCATGGCACAGGGCTGGGGGACACCCTGGATGGGATGCCAGTCCGTCACAGGGTACAGGGCTGGGGGACACCCTGGATGGGATGCCAGTCCATCGCAGGGCACAGGTCTGGGGTACAGCCTGGACAGGATGCCTGTCCATCACAGGGCGCGGGGTTAGGGGACACCCTGGACGGGATGCCAGTCCATCACAGGGCACAGGGTACAGCCTGGAAGGGATGCCAGTGCATCGCAGGGCACAGGGCTGGGTTACAGCCTGGACGGGATACCAGTCCATCGCAAGGCACAGGGTACAGCCTGGATGGGATGCCAGTCCATCGCAGGGCACAGGGCTGAGGGACAGCCTGGATGGGATTCCGGTCCTTTGCAGGGCACGGGGCTTGGGGACACCCTGGACGGGAGGCCAGTCCATCGCAGGGCACAGGGATGTGGGACACCCTGCACGGGATGCCAGTCCATCACAGGGCACAGGGCTGGGGTACAGCCTGGATGGAATACAAGTCCATCACAGGGCACAGGGCTGAGGGACAGCCTGGATGGGATGCCTGTCCATCGCAGGGCACAGGGCTGGGGTGACACCCTGGACGGGATGCCAGTCCATCACAGGGCACAGGGCTGGGGGACACCCTGGCCGGGATGCCAGTGCATCACAGGGCACAGGGTACACCCTGGATGGGATGCCAGTCCATCACAGCGCACAGGGCTGGGGGACACCCTGGACGGGATGCATGTCCATGACAGGGCACTGGGCTGGGGTACAGCTTAGATGGGATGCCCGTCCATCACAGGGCAGAGGGTTCAGCCTGGATGGGATGCCAGTCCATTACAGGGCATGGGGCTGAGGTACAGCCTGGACGCGATACCAGTCCATCGCAGGGCACAGGGCTGGGGTACAGCCTGGACAGGATGACAGTCCATCACAGGGCGCGGGGCTGGGGGACATCCTGGTCTGGATGCCAGTCCATCACAGGGCACAGGGTACAGCCTGGAAGGGATGCCAGTCCATTGCAGGGCACAGGGCTGAGGGACACCCTGGACAGGATGCCAGTCCATCGCAGGGCACTGGGCTGGGGTACAGCCTTGATGGGATGCCAGTCCATCGCAGGGCACAGGGCTGTGGGACACCCTGCACGGGATGCCAGTCTATCACAGGGCACAGGGCTTGGGTACAGCCTGGACGGGATGCCAGTCCATCACAGGGCACTGGGAACAGCCTGGATGGGATGCCAGTCCATCGCAGGGCACAGGTCTGGGGTACAGCCTGGACAGGATGCCAGTCCATCACAGGGCGCGGGGTTGGGGGACACCCTGGACGGGATGCCAGTCCATCAGAGGGCACAGGGTACAGCCTGGAAGGGATGCCAGTCCATCGCAGGGCACAGGGCTGAGGGACACCCTGGACGGGATGCCAGTCCATCGCAGGGCAGGGTGCTGGGGTACAACCTGGACGGGATGCCAGTCCATCGCAGGGCACGGTGCTGGGTAACAACCTGGATGGGATGCCAGTCCATCACAGGGCACAGGGCTGGGGTACAGCCTGGATTGGATGCCAGTCCATCGCAGGGCACAGGGCTGGGGGACACCCTGGATGGGATGCCAGTCCATCGCATGGCACAGGGCTGGGGGACACCCTGGATGGGATGCCAGTCCATCACAGGGTACAGGGCTGGGGGACACCCTGGATGGGATGCCAGTCCATCGCAGGGCACAGGTCTGGGGTACAGCCTGGACAGGATGCCAGTCCATCGCAGGGCACAGGGCTGAGGTACAGCCTGGACGGGATGCCTGTCTATCGCAGGGCACAGGGCTGGGGGACTCCCTGGACGGGTTGCCAGTCCATCACAGGGCACGGGGCTGGGGTACACCCTGGATGGGATGCCAGTCCATCACAGCGCACAGGGCTGGGGGACACCCTGGACGGGATGCATGTCCATGACAGGGCACTGGGCTGGGGTACAGCTTAGATGGGATGCCCGTCCATCACAGGGCAGAGGGTTCAGCCTGGATGGGATGCCAGTCCATTACAGGGCATGGGGCTGAGGTACAGCCTGGACGCGATGCCAGTCCATCACAGGGCACTGGGAACAGCCTGGATGGGATACCAGTCCATCGCAGGGCACAGGGCTGGGGTACAGCCTGGACAGGATGACAGTCCATCACAGGGCGCGGGGCTGGGGGACTCCCTGGACGGGATGCCAGTCTATCACAGGGCACAGGGTACAGCCTGGAAGGGATGCCAGTCCATTGCAGGGCACAGGGCTGAGGGACACCCTGGACGGGATGCCAGTCCATCGCAGGGCACTGGGCTGGGGTACAGCCTTGATGGGATGCCAGTCCATCGCAGGGCACAGGGCTGCGGGACACCCTGCACGGGATGCCAGTCCATCACAGGGCACAGGGCTGGGGTACAACCTGGATGGGATGCCATTCCATCGCAGGGCACAGGGCTGTGGGACACCCTGCACGGGATGCCAGTCTATCACAGGGCACAGGGCTGGGGTACAGCCTGGACGGGATGCCAGTCCATCACAGGGCACTGGGAACAGCCTGGATGGAATGCCAGTCCATCGCAGGGCACAGGTCTGGGGTACAGCCTGGACAGGATGCCAGTCTATCACAGGGCGCGGGGTTGGGGGACACCCTGGACGGGATGCCAGTCCATCAGAGGGCACAGGGTACAGCCTGGAAGGGATGCCAGTCCATCGCAGGGCACAGGGCTGAGGGACACCCTGGACGGGATGCCAGTCCATCGCAGGGCAGGGTGCTGGGGTACAACCTGGACGGGATGCCAGTCCATCGCTGGGCACGGTGCTGGGTAACAACCTGGATGGGATGCCAGTCCATCACTGGGCACAGGGCTGGGGTACAGCCTGGATGGGATGCCAGTCCATCGCAGGGCACAGGGCTGGGGGACACCCTGGATGGGATGCCAGTCCATCGCATGGCACAGGGCTGGGGGACACCCTGGATGGGATGCCAGTCCGTCACAGGGTACAGGGCTGGGGGACACCCTGGATGGGATGCCAGTCCATCGCAGGGCACAGGTCTGGGGTACAGCCTGGACAGGATGCCTGTCCATCACAGGGCGCGGGGTTAGGGGACACCCTGGACGGGATGCCAGTCCATCACAGGGCACAGGGTACAGCCTGGAAGGGATGCCAGTGCATCGCAGGGCACAGGGCTGGGTTACAGCCTGGACGGGATACCAGTCCATCGCAAGGCACAGGGTACAGCCTGGATGGGATGCCAGTCCATCGCAGGGCACAGGGCTGAGGGACAGCCTGGATGGGATTCCGGTCCTTTGCAGGGCACGGGGCTTGGGGACACCCTGGACGGGAGGCCAGTCCATCGCAGGGCACAGGGATGTGGGACACCCTGCACGGGATGCCAGTCCATCACAGGGCACAGGGCTGGGGTACAGCCTGGATGGAATACAAGTCCATCACAGGGCACAGGGCTGGGGGACACCCTGGATGGGATGCCAGTCCATTGCAGGGCACAGGGCTGAGGGACACCCTGGACGGGATGCCAATCCATCGCAGGGCACAGGGCTGGGGTACAGCCTGGACGGGATGCCTGTCCATCGCAGGGCACAGGGCTGGGTGACACCCTGGACGGGATGCCTGTCCATCGCAGGGCACAGGGCTGGGTGACACCCTGGACGGGATGCCAGTCCATCACAGGGCACAGGGCTGGGGGACACCCTGGCCGGGATGCCAGTGCATCACAGGGCACAGGGTACACCCTGGATGGGATGCCAGTCCATCACAGCGCACAGGGCTGGGGGACACCCTGGACGGGATGCATGTCCATGACAGGGCACTGGGCTGGGGTACAGCTTAGATGGGATGCCCGTCCATCACAGGGCAGAGGGTTCAGCCTGGATGGGATGCCAGTCCATTACAGGGCATGGGGCTGAGGTACAGCCTGGACGCGATACCAGTCCATCGCAGGGCACAGGGCTGGGGTACAGCCTGGACAGGATGACAGTCCATCACAGGGCGCGGGGCTGGGGGACATCCTGGTCGGGATGCCAGTCCATCACAGGGCACAGGGTACAGCCTGGAAGGGATGCCAGTCCATTGCAGGGCACAGGGCTGAGGGACACCCTGGACAGGATGCCAGTCCATCGCAGGGCACTGGGCTGGGGTACAGCCTTGATGGGATGCCAGTCCATCGCAGGGCACAGGGCTGTGGGACACCCTGCACGGGATGCCAGTCTATCACAGGGCACAGGGCTTGGGTACAGCCTGGACGGGATGCCAGTCCATCACAGGGCACTGGGAACAGCCTGGATGGGATGCCAGTCCATCGCAGGGCACAGGTCTGGGGTACAGCCTGGACAGGATGCCAGTCCATCACAGGGCGCGGGGTTGGGGGACACCCTGGACGGGATGCCAGTCCATCAGAGGGCACAGGGTACAGCCTGGAAGGGATGCCAGTCCATCGCAGGGCACAGGGCTGAGGGACACCCTGGACGGGATGCCAGTCCATCGCAGGGCAGGGTGCTGGGGTACAACCTGGACGGGATGCCAGTCCATCGCAGGGCACGGTGCTGGGTAACAACCTGGATGGGATGCCAGTCCATCACAGGGCACAGGGCTGGGGTACAGCCTGGATTGGATGCTAGTCCATCGCAGGGCACAGGGCTGGGGGACACCCTGGATGGGATGCCAGTCCATCGCATGGCACAGGGCTGGGGGACACCCTGGATGGGATGCCAGTCCATCACAGGGTACAGGGCTGGGGGACACCCTGGATGGGATGCCAGTCCATCGCAGGGCAGAGGTCTGGGGTACAGCCTGGACAGGATGCCAGTCCATCGCAGGGCACAGGGCTGAGGTACAGCCTGGACGGGATGCCTGTCTATCGCAGGGCACAGGGCTGGGGGACTCCCTGGACGGGTTGCCAGTCCATCACAGGGCACGGGGCTGGGGTACACCCTGGATGGGATGCCAGTCCATCACAGCGCACAGGGCTGGGGGACACCCTGGACGGGATGCATGTCCATGACAGGGCACTGGGCTGGGGTACAGCTTAGATGGGATGCCCGTCCATCACAGGGCAGAGGGTTCAGCCTGGATGGGATGCCAGTCCATTACAGGGCATGGGGCTGAGGTACAGCCTGGACGCGATGCCAGTCCATCACAGGGAACTGGGAACAGCCTGGATGGGATACCAGTCCATCGCAGGGCACAGGGCTGGGGTACAGCCTGGACAGGATGACAGTCCATCACAGGGCGCGGGGCTGGGGGACACCCTGGACGGGATGCCAGTCCATCACAGGGAACAGGGTACAGCCTGGAAGGGATGCCAGTCCATTGCAGGGCACAGGGCTGAGGGACACCCTGGACGGGATGCCAATCCATCGCAGGGCACTGGGCTGGGGTACAGCCTTGATGGGATGCCAGTCCATCGCAGGGCACAGGGCTGTGGGACACCCTGCACGGGATACCAGTCCATCACAGGGCACAGGGCTGGGGTACAACCTGGATGGGATGCCAGTCCATCGCAGGGCACAGGGCTGTGGGACACCCTGCATGGGATGCCAGTCTATCACAGGGCACAGGTCTGGGGTACAGCCTGGACGGGATGCCAGTCCATCACAGGGCACTGGGAACAGCCTGGATGGGATGCCAGTCCATCGCAGGGCACAGGTCTGGGGTACAGCCTGGACAGGATGCCAGTCCATCACAGGGCGCGGGGTTGGGGGACACCCTGGACGGGATGCCAGTCCATCAGAGGGCACAGGGTACAGCCTGGAAGGGATGCCAGTCCATCGCAGGGCACAGGGCTGAGGGACACCCTGGACGGGATGCCAGTCCATCGCAGGGCAGGGTGCTGGGGTACAACCTGGACGGGAAGCCAGTCCATCGCAGGGCACGGTGCTGGGTAACAACCTGGATGGGATGCCAGTCCATCACTGGGCACAGGGCTGGGGTACAGCCTGGATGGGATGCCAGTCCATCGCAGGGCACAGGGCTGGGGGACACCCTGGATGGGATGCCAGTCCATCGCATGGCACAGGGCTGGGGGACACCCTGGATGGGATGCCAGTCCATCACAGGGTACAGGGCTGGGGGACACCCTGGATGGGATGCCAGTCCATCGCAGGGCACAGGTCTGGGGTACAGCCTGGACAGGATGCCAGTCCATCGCAGGGCACAGGGCTGAGGTACAGCCTGGACGGGATGCCTGTCTATCGCAGGGCACAGGGCTGGGGGACTCCCTGGACGGGTTGCCAGTCCATCACAGGGCACGGGGCTGGGGTACACCCTGGATGGGATGCCAGTCCATCACAGCGCACAGGGCTGGGGGACACTCTGGACGGGATGCATGTCCATGACAGGGCACTGGGCTGGGGTACAGCTTAGATGGGATGCCCGTCCATCACAGGGCAGAGGGTTCAGCCTGGATGGGATGCCAGTCCATTACAGGGCATGGGGCTGAGGTACAGCCTGGACGCGATGCCAGTCCATCACAGGGAACTGGGAACAGCCTGGATGGGATACCAGTCCATCGCAGGGCACAGGGCTGGGGTACAGCCTGGACAGGATGACAGTCCATCACAGGGCGCGGGGCTGGGGGACACCCTGGACGGGATGCCAGTCCATCACAGGGAACAGGGTACAGCCTGGAAGGGATGCCAGTCCATTGCAGGGCACAGGGCTGAGGGACACCCTGGACGGGATGCCAATCCATCGCAGGGCACTGGGCTGGGGTACAGCCTTGATGGGATGCCAGTCCATCGCAGGGCACAGGGCTGTGGGACACCCTGCACGGGATACCAGTCCATCACAGGGCACAGGGCTGGGGTACAACCTGGATGGGATGCCAGTCCATCGCAGGGCACAGGGCTGTGGGACACCCTGCATGGGATGCCAGTCTATCACAGGGCACAGGGCTGGGGTACAGCCTGGACGGGATGCCAGTCCATCACAGGGCACTGGGAACAGCCTGGATGGGATGCCAGTCCATCGCAGGGCACAGGTCTGGGGTACAGCCTGGACAGGATGCCAGTCCATCACAGGGCGCGGGGTTGGGGGACACCCTGGACGGGATGCCAGTCCATCAGAGGGCACAGGGTACAGCCTGGAAGGGATGCCAGTCCATCGCAGGGCACAGGGCTGAGGGACACCCTGGACGGGATGCCAGTCCATCGCAGGGCAGGGTGCTGGGGTACAACCTGGACGGGATGCCAGTCCATCGCAGGGCACGGTGCTGGGTAACAACCTGGATGGGATGCCAGTCCATCACTGGGCACAGGGCTGGGGTACAGCCTGGATGGGATGCCAGTCCATCGCAGGGCACAGGGCTGGGGGACACCCTGGATGGGATGCCAGTCCATCGCATGGCACAGGGCTGGGGGACACCCTGGATGGGATGCCAGTCCATCACAGGGTACAGGGCTGGGGGACACCCTGGATGGGATGCCAGTCCATCGCAGGGCACAGGTCTGGGGTACAGCCTGGACAGGATGCCAGTCCATCACAGGGCGCGGGGTTAGGGGACACCCTGGACGGGATGCCAGTCCATCACAGGGCACAGGGTACAGCCTGGAAGGGATGCCAGTGCATCGCAGGGCACAGGGCTGGGTTACAGCCTGGACGGGATACCAGTCCATCGCAAGGCACAGGGTACACCCTGGACGGGATGCCAGTCCATCGCAGGGCACTGGGCTGGGGTACAGTCTTGATGGGATGCCAGTCCATCGCAGGGCACAGGGCTGAGGGACACCCTGCACGGGATGCCA
>NW_026042930.1:0-75016 GCF_023856365.1 Brienomyrus brachyistius | reverse complement strand
CTAATATGCTAATACGCTAACATGCTATGCTAATATGCTAATATGCTAATATGCTAATATGCTAATATGCTATGCTAATATGCTAATATGCTAATATGCTAATATGCTAATATGCTATGCTAATATGCTAATATGCTAATATGCTAATATGCTAATATGCTATGCTAATATGCTATGCTAATATGCTAATATGCTAATATGCTAATATGCTAATATGCTAATATGCTATGCTAATATGCTAATATGCTAATACACTAACACGCTATGCTAATATGCTAATATGCTAATATGCTAATATGCTAATATGCTATGCTAATATGCTAATATGCTAATATGCTAATATGCTAATATGCTATGCTAATATGCTAATATGCTAATACGCTAACACGCTATGCTAATATGCTAATATGCTATGCTAATATGCTAATACGCTAACACGCTATGCTAATATGCTAATATGCTAATATGCTAATATATTAATATGCTAATATGCTATGCTAATATGCTAATATGCTAATATGCTAATATGCTATGCTAATATGCTAATATGTTAATATGCTAATATGCTAATATGCTATGCTAATATGCTAATATGCTAATATGCTAATATGCTAATACGCTAATATACTAATATGCTAATATGCTAATATGCTAATATGCTATGCTAATATGCTAATATGCTATGCTAATATGCTAATATGCTAATATGCTAATATGCTAATATGCTAATATGTTAATATGTTATGCTAATATGCTAATATGCTAATATGCTAATATGCTAATATGCTAATGTGCTAATATGCTAATACGCTTACACGCTATGCTAATATGCTAATATGCTATGCTAATATGCTAATATGCTAATATGCTAATATGCTATGCTAATATGCTAATATGCTAATACACTAACACGCTATGCTAATATGCTAATATGCTAATATGTTAATATGCTAATATGTTAATATGCTAATATGCTAATATGCTATGTTAATATGCTAATATGCTAATATGCTAATATGCTATGCTAATATACTAATATGCTAATATGCTAATATGCTAATATGCTATGCTAATATGCTAATATGCTAATATGCTAATATGCTAATATGCTAATATGCTAATATGCTATGCTAATATGCTAATATGCTAATACGCTAACACGCTATGCTAATATGCTAATACGCTAATACGCTAACACGCTATACTAATATGCTAATATGCTAATATGCTAATATGCTGTGCTAATATGCTAATATGTTAATATGCTATGCTAATATGCTATGCTAATATGCTAATATACTAATATGTTAATATGCTAATATGCTAATATGCTAATATGCTAATATGCTATGCTAATATGTTAATATGCTAATATGCTAATATGCTAATATGCTATGCTAATATGCTAATATGCTAATATGCTAATATGCTAATATGCTAATATACTAATATGCTATGCTAATATGCTAATATGCTATGCTAATATGCTAATATGCTAATATGCTAATATGCTATGCTAATATGCTAATATGCTAATATACTAATATGCTAATACGCTAACACGCTATTCTAATATGCTAATATGCTAATATGCTATACTAATATGCTAATATGCTAATATGCTAATATGCTAATATGCTAATATGCTAATATGCTAATATGCTATGCTAATATGCTAATATGCTAATACACTAACACGCTATGCTAATATGCTAATATGCTAATATGCTAATATGCTAATATGCTAATATGCTATGCTAATATGCTAATATGCTAATATGCTAATATGCTAATATGCTATGCTAATATGCTAATATGTTAATATGCTAATATGCTAATAAAATAATATGCTAATATGCTATGCTATGCTAATATGCTAATATGCTAATATGCTAATATGCTAATACGCTAACATGCTATGCTAATATGCTAATATGCTAATATGCTAATATGCTAATACGCTAATATGCTAATATGCTAATATGCTAATATGCTAATATGCTATGCTAATATGCTAATATGCTAATATGCTAATATGCTAATATGCTAATATGCTAATATGCTATGCTAATATGCTAATATGCTAATACGCTAACACGCTATGCTAATATGCTAATATGCTAATATGCTAATATGCTAATATGCTATGCTAATATGCTAATATGCTAATAAGCTAATAAGCTAATATGCTAATATGCTAATATGCTAATATGCTAATATGCTATGCTAATATGCTAATATGCTAATATGCTAATATGCTAATATGCTAATATGCTAATATGCTAATACGCTAACATGCTATGCTAATATGCTAATATGCTAATATGCTATGCTAATATGCTATGCTAATATGCTAATATGCTAATATGCTAATATGCTAATATACTAATATGCTATGCTAATATTCTAATATGCTAATATGCTAATATACTAATATGCTAATATGCTAATATGCTATGCTAATATGCTAATATGTTAATATGCTAATATGCTAATATGCTATGCTAATATGCTAATATGCTAATATGCTAATATGCTAATATGCTATGCTAATATGCTAATATGCTAATATGCTAATATGCTATGTTAATATGCTAATATGCTAATATGCTAATATGCTAATATGCTATGCTAATATGCTAATATGCTAATATGCTAATATGCTATGCTAATATGCTATGCTAATATGCTAATATGCTAATATGCTAATATACTAATATGCTAATACGCTAATATGCTATGCTAATATGCTAATATGCTAATATGCTAATATGCTAATATGCTATGCTAATATGCTAATATGCTAATATGCTAATATGCTAATATGCTAATATGCTAATACGCTAATATGCTAACACGCTATGCTAATATGCTAATATGCTAATATGCTAATATGCTAATATGCTATGCTATGCTAATATGCTATGCTAATATGCTAATATGCTAATATGCTAATATGCTAATATACTAATATGCTAATATGCTAATATGCTAATATGCTAATATGTTAATATGCTAATATGCTAATATGCTAATATGCTAATATGCTAATATGCTATGCTAATATGCTAATATGCTATGCTAATATGCTAATATGCTAATACGCTAATACGCTATGCTAATATGCTAATATGCTATGCTAATATGCTAATATGCTAATATGCTAATATGCTAATATGCTATGCTAATATGCTAATACGCTAACATGCTATGCTAATATGCTAATATGCTAATATGCTAATATGCTAATATGCTATGCTAATATGCTAATATGCTAATATGCTAATATGCTAATATGCTATGCTAATATGCTAATATACTAATATGCTAATATGCTAATATGCTATGCTAATATGCTAATATGCTAATACGCTAACACGTTATGCTAATATGCTAATATGCTAATATGCTAATATGCTATGCTAATATGCTAATATGCTAATATGCTAATATGCTATGCTAATATGCTAATATGCTAATATGCTAATATGCTAATATGCTAATATGCTATGCTAATATGCTAATATGTTAATATGCTAATATGCTAATATGCTAATATGCTAATATGCTAATATGCTAATACGCTAACATGCTATGCTAATATGCTAATATGCTAATATGCTAATATGCTAATATGCTATGCTAATATGCTAATATGCTAATATGCTAATATGCTATGCTAATATGCTAATATGCTAATATGCTAATATGCTAATATGCTATGCTAATATGCTATGCTAATATGCTAATATGCTAATATGCTAATATGCTAATATGCTAATATGCTATGCTAATATGCTAATACATTAACACGCTATGCTAATATGCTAATATGCTAATATGCTAATATGCTATGCTAATATGCTAATATGCTAATATGCTAATATGCTAATATGCTAATATGCTATGCTAATATGCTAATATGCTAATACGCTAACACGCTATGCTAATATGCTAATATGCTATGCTAATATGCTAATACGCTAACACGCTATGCTAATATGCTAATATGCTAATATGCTAATATATTAATATGCTAATATGCTATGCTAATATGCTAATATGCTAATATGCTAATATGCTAATATGCTATGCTAATATGCTAATATGCTAATATGCTAATATGCTAATATGCTAATATGCTATGCTAATATGCTAATATGCTAATATGCTAATATGCTAATACGCTAATATGCTAATATGCTAATATGCTAATATGCTATGCTAATATGCTAATATGCTATGCTAATATGCTAATATGCTAATATGCTAATATGCTAATATGCTAATATGTTAATATGTTATGCTAATATGCTAATATGCTAATATGCTAATATGCTAATACGCTTACACGCTATGCTAATATGCTAATATGCTATGCTAATATGCTAATATGCTAATATGCTAATATGCTATGCTAATATGCTAATATGCTAATACACTAACACGCTATGCTAATATGCTAATATGCTAATATGTTAATATGCTAATATGCTAATATGCTATGTTAATATGCTAATATGCTAATATGCTAATATGCTATGCTAATATGCTAATATGCTAATATGCTAATATACTAATATGCTATGCTAATATGCTAATATGCTAATATGCTAATATGCTAATATGCTAATATGCTAATATGCTATGCTAATATGCTAATATGCTAATACGCTAACACGCTATGCTAATATGCTAATACGCTAATACGCTAACACGCTATGCTAATATGCTAATATGCTAATATGCTAATATGCTATGTTAATATGCTAATATGTTAATATACTATGCTAATATGCTATGCTAATATGCTAATATACTAATATGTTAATATGCTAATATGCTAATATGCTAATATGCTATGCTAATATGTTAATATGCTAATATGCTAATATGCTAATATGCTATGCTAATATGCTAATATGCTAATATGCTAATATGCTAATATGCTAATATGCTATGCTAATATGCTAATATGCTATGCTAATATGCTAATATGCTAATATGCTAATATGCTAATATGCTATGCTAATATGCTAATATGCTAATATACTAATATGCTAATACGCTAACACGCTATGCTAATATGCTAATACGCTAATACGCTAATACGCTAACACGTTATGCTAATATGCTAATATGCTAATATGCTAATATGCTAATATGCTAATATGGTAATATGCTATGCTAATATGCTAATATACAAATCTGCTAATATACTAATATGCTAATATGCTATGCTAATATGCTAATATGTTAATATGCTAATATGCTAATATGCTAATACGCTAACACGCTATGCTAATATGCTAAGCTAATATGCTAATATGCTAATATGCTAATATGCTATGCTAATATGCTAATATGCTAATATGCTAATATGCTAATATGCTATGCTAATACGCTAATATGCTAATATGCTAATATGCTAATATGCTATGCTAATATGCTAATATGCTAATATGCTAATATGCTAATATGCTAATATGCTATGCTAATATGCTAATATGCTAATATGCTAATATGCTATGCTAATATGCTAATATGCTAATATGCTAATATGCAAATATGCTAATATGTTAATATGCTATGCTAATATGCTAATATGCTAATATGCTAATATGCTAATACGCTTACACGCTATGCTAATATGCTAATATGCTATGCTAATATGCTAATATGCTAATATGCTAATATGCTATGCTAATATGCTAATATGCTAATACACTAACACGCTATGCTAATATGCTAATATGCTAATATGTTAATATGCTAATATGCTAATATGCTATGCTAATATGCTAATATGCTAATATGCTAATATGCTAATATGCTAATATGCTAATATGCTAATATGCTATGCTAATATGCTAATATGCTAATACGCTAATACGCTAACACGCTATGCTAATATGCTAATACGCTAATACGCTAACACGCTATGCTAATATGCTAATATGCTAATATGCTAATATGCTAATATGCTATGCTAATATGCTAATATATTAATATGCTATGCTAATATGCTATGCTAATATGCTAATATACTAATATGTTAATATGCTAATATGCTAATATGCTAATATGCTATGCTAATATGTTAATATGCTAATATGCTAATATGCTAATATGCTAATATGCTATGCTAATATGCTAATATGCTAATATGCTAATATGCTAATATACTATGCTAATATGCTAATATGCTATGCTAATATGCTAATATGCTAATATGTTAATATGCTAATATGCTAATATGCTAATATGCTATTCTAATATGCTAATATGCTAATATACTAATATGCTAATACGCTAACACGCTATGCTAATATGCTAATACGCTAATACGCTAACACGTTATGCTAATATGCTAATATGCTAATATGCTAATATGCTAATATGGTAATATGCTATGCTAATATGCTAATATACAAATCTGCTAATATACTAATATGCTAATATGCTATGCTAATATGCTAATATGTTAATATGCTAATATGCTAATATGCTAATATGCTAATACGCTAACACGCTATGCTAATATGCTAAGCTAATATGCTAATATGCTAATATGCTAATATGCTAATATGCTAATATGCTATGCTAATATGCTAATATGCTAATATGCTAATATGCTAATATGCTAATATGCTAATATGCTATGCTAATACGCTAATATGCTAATATGCTAATATGCTAATATGCTAATATGCTATGCTAATATGCTAATATGCTAATATGCTAATATGCTAATATGCTAATATGCTATGCTAATATGCTAATATGCTAATATGCTAATATACTAATATACTAATATGCTAATATGCTAATATGCTAATATGCTATGCTAATATGCTAATATGCTAATATGCTAATATGCTAATATGCTAATATGCTATGCTAATATGCTAATATGCTAATATGCTAATATGCTATGCTAATATGCTAATATGCTAATATGCTAATATGCTAATATGCTATGCTAATATGCTAATATGCTAATATGCTAATATGCTATGCTAATATGCTAATATGCTAATATGCTAATATACTAATATGCTAATATGCTAATATGCTAATATGTTAATTTGCTAATATGCTATGCTAATATGCTAATATGTTAATATGCTAATATACTAATATGCTAATATGCTAATATGCTAATATGCTAATATGCTAATATACTAATATGCTAATACGCTAACATGCTATGCTAATATGCTAATATGCTAATATGCTAATATGCTAATATGCTATGCTAATATGCTAATATGCTAATATGCTAATATGCTAATATGCTAATATGCTATGCTAATATGCTAATATGCTAATATGCTAATATGCTAATATGCTAATATGCTATGCTAATATGCTAATATGCTAATATGCTAATATGCTATGCTAATATGCTAATATGCTAATATGCTAATATGCTATGCTAATATGCTAATATGCTAATATGCTAATATGCTAATATGCTAATATGCTAATATGCTAATATGCTATGCTAATATGCTAATATGCTAATACACTAACACGCTATGCTAATATGCTATGCTAATATGCTAATATGCTATGCTAATATGCTAATATGCTAATATGCTATGTTAATATGCTAATATGCTAATATGCTAATATGCTAATATGCTAATATGCTAATATGCTAATATGCTATGCTAATATGCTAATATGCTAATATGCTAATATTCTATGCTAATATTCTATGCTAATATGCTAATATGCTAATACGCTAATACGCTAATACGCTATGCTAATATGCTAATACGCTAATACGCTAACATGCTATGCTAATATGCTAATATGCTAATATGCTAATATGCTAATATGCTATGCTAATATGCTAATATGCTAATATGCTAATATGCTATGCTATGCTAATATGCTAATATGCTAATATGCTAATATGCTATGCTAATATGCTAATATGCTAATATGCTAATATGCTAATATGCTAATATGCTAATATGCTAATATGCTAATATGCTAATATGCTATGCTAATATGCTAATATGCTAATACACTAACACGCTATGCTAATATGCTAATATGCTAATATGCTAATATGCTAATATGCTATGCTAATATGCTAATATGCTAATATGCTAATATGCTATGCTAATATGCTAATATGTTAATATGCTAATATGCTAATATGATAATATGCTAATATGCTATGCTATGCTAATATGCTAATATGCTAATATGCTAATATGCTAATATGCTAATACGCTAACATGCTATGCTAATATGCTAATATGCTAATATGCTAATATGCTAATACGCTAATATGCTAATATGCTAATATGCTAATATGCTATGCTAATATGCTAATATGCTAATATGCTAATATGCTAATATGCTAATATGCTAATATGCTAATATGCTATGCTAATATGCTAATATGCTGATACGCTAACACGCTATGCTAATATGCTAATATGCTAATATGCTAATATGCTAATATGCTATGCTAATATGCTAATATGCTAATAAGCTAATATGCTAATATGCTAATATGCTAATATGCTAATATGCTAATATGCTAATATGCTATGCTAATATGCTAATATGCTAATATGCTAATATGCTAATATGCTAATACGCTAACATGCTATGCTAATATGCTAATATGCTAATATGCTAATATGCTAATATGCTAATATGCTATGCTAATATGCTAATATGCTAATATGCTAATATGCTAATATACTAATATGCTATGCTAATATTCTAATATGCTAATATGCTAATATGCTAATATGCTAATATGCTAATATGCTAATATGCTATGCTAATATGCTAATATGTTAATATGCTAATATGCTAATATGCTATGCTAATATGCTAATATGCTAATATGCTAATATGCTATGCTAATATGCTAATATGCTAATATGCTAATATGCTATGTTAATATGCTAATATGCTAATATGCTAATATGCTAATATGCTATGCTAATATGCTAATATGCTAATATGCTAATATGCTAATATGCTATGCTAATATGCTATGCTAATATGCTAATATGCTAATATGCTAATATACTAATATGCTAATACGCTAATATGCTATGCTAATATGCTAATATGCTAATATGCTAATATGCTAATATGCTATGCTAATATGCTAATATGCTAATATGCTAATATGCTAATATGCTAATACGCTAATATGCTAACACGCTATGCTAATATGCTAATATGCTAATATGCTAATATGCTAATATGCTAATATGCTAATATGCTATGCTAATATGCTAATATGCTATGCTAATATGCTAATATGCTAATATGCTAATATGCTAATATACTAATATACTAATATGCTAATACGCTAACACGCTATGCTAATATGCTAATACGCTAATACGCTAACACGTTATGCTAATATGCTAATATGCTAATATGCTAATATGCTAATATGCTATGCTAATATGCTAATATACAAATCTGCTAATATGCTAATATGCTAATATGCTATGCTAATATGCTAATATGTTAATATGCTAATATGGTAATATGCTAATATGCTAATATGCTATGCTAATATGCTAATATGCTAATATGCTAATATGCTAATATGCTAATATGCTATGCTAATATGCTAATATGCTAATATGCTAATATGCTAATATGCTATGCTAATATGCTAATATGCTAATATGCTAATATGCTAATATGCTAATATGCTAATATGCTAATACGCTAATATGCTAACACGCTATGCTAATATGCTAATATGCTAATATGCTAATATATTAATATGCTAATATGCTAATATGCTAATATGCTAATATGCTAATATGCTATGCTAATATGCTAATATGCTATGCTAATATGCTAATATGCTAATACGCTAATACGCTATGCTAATATGCTAATATGCTATGCTAATATGCTAATATGCTAATATGCTAATATGCTAATATGCTATGCTAATATGCTAATACGCTAACATGCTATGCTAATATGCTAATATGCTAATATGCTATGCTAATATGCTAATATGCTAATATGCTAATATGCTAATATGCTATGCTAATATGCTAATATGCTAATATACTAATATGCTAATATGCTAATATGCTATGCTAATATGCTAATATGCTAATACGCTAACACGCTATGCTAATATGCTAATATGCTAATATGCTAATATGCTATGCTAATATGCTAATATGCTAATATGCTAATATGCTAATATGCTAATATGCTAATATGCTATGCTAATATGCTAATATGTTAATATGCTAATATGCTAATATGCTAATATGCTAATATGCTAATATGCTAATACGCTAACATGCTATGCTAATATGCTAATATGCTAATATGCTAATATGCTAATATGCTATGCTAATATGCTAATATGCTAATATGCTAATATGCTAATATGCTATGCTAATATGCTAATATGCTAATATGCTAATATGCTAATATGCTATGCTAATATGCTATGCTAATATGCTAATATGCTAATATGCTAATATGCTAATATGCTATGCTAATATGCTAATATGCTAATACACTAACACGCTATGCTAATATGCTAATATGCTAATATGCTAATATGCTATGCTAATATGCTAATATGCTAATATGCTAATATGCTAATATGCTAATATGCTAATATGCTATGCTAATATGCTAATATGCTAATACGCTAACACGCTATGCTAATATGCTAATATGCTATGCTAATATGCTAATACGCTAACACGCTATGCTAATATGCTAATATGCTAATATGCTAATATATTAATATGCTAATATGCTATGCTAATATGCTAATATGCTAATATGCTAATATGCTATGCTAATATGCTAATATGTTAATATGCTAATATGCTAATATGCTATGCTAATATGCTAATATGCTAATATGCTAATATGCTAATACGCTAATATACTAATATGCTAATATGCTAATATGCTAATATGCTATGCTAATATGCTAATATGCTATACTAATATGCTAATATGCTAATATGCTAATATGCTAATATGCTAATATGTTAATATGTTATGCTAATATGCTAATATGCTAATATGCTAATATGCTAATATGCTAATATGCTAATGTGCTAATATGCTAATACGCTTACACGCTATGCTAATATGCTAATATGCTCTGCTAATATGCTAATATGCTAATATGCTAATATGCTATGCTAATATGCTAATATGCTAATACACTAACACGCTATGCTAATATGCTAATATGCTAATATGTTAATATGCTAATATGCTAATATGCTATGTTAATATGCTAATATGCTAATATGCTAATATGCTATGCTAATATACTAATATGCTAATATGCTAATATGCTAATATGCTATGCTAATATGCTAATATGCTAATATGCTAATATGCTAATATGCTAATATGCTATGCTAATATGCTAATAATCTAATACGCTAACACGCTATGCTAATATGCTAATACGCTAATACGCTAACACGCTATGCTAATATGCTAATATGCTAATATGCTAATATGCTATGCTAATATGCTAATATGTTAATATGCTATGCTAATATGCTATGCTAATATGCTAATATACTAATATGTTAATATGCTAATATGCTAATATGCTAATATGCTAATATGCTATGCTAATATGTTAATATGCTAATATGCTAATATGCTAATATGCTATGCTAATATGCTAATATGCTAATATGCTAATATGCTAATATGCTAATATGCTAATATACTAATATGCTATGCTAATATGCTAATATGCTATGCTAATATGCTAATATGCTAATATGCTAATATGCTATGCTAATATGCTAATATGCTAATATACTAATATGCTAATACGCTAACACGCTATTCTAATATGCTAATATGCTAATATGCTATACTAATATGCTAATATGCTAATATGCTATGCTAATATGCTAATATGCTAATATGCTAATATGCTAATATGCTATGCTAATATGCTAATATGCTAATACACTAACACGCTATGCTAATATGCGAATATGCTAATATGCTAATATGCTAATATGCTAATATGCTATGCTAATATGCTAATATGCTAATATGCTAATATGCTAATATGCTATGCTAATATGCTAATATGTTAATATGCTAATATGCTAATAAAATAATATGCTAATATGCTATGCTAATATGCTAATATGCTAATATGCTAATATGCTAATACGCTAACATGCTATGCTAATATGCTAATATGCTAATATGCTAATATGCTAATACGCTAATATGCTAATATGCTAATATGCTAATATGCTAATATGCTATGCTAATATGCTAATATGCTAATATGCTAATATGCTAATATGCTAATATGCTAATATGCTAATATGCTATGCTAATATGCTAATATGCTAATACGCTAACACGCTATGCTAATATGCTAATATGCTAATATGCTAATATGCTATGCTAATATGCTAATATGCTAATAAGCTAATAAGCTAATATGCTAATATGCTAATATGCTAATATGCTAATATGCTATGCTAATATGCTAATATGCTAATATGCTAATATGCTAATATGCTAATATGCTAATACGCTAACATGCTATGCTAATATGCTAATATGCTAATATGCTAATATGCTAATATGCTAATATGCTATGCTAATATGCTAATATGCTAATATGCTAATATGCTAATATACTAATATGCTATGCTAATATTCTAATATGCTAATATGCTAATATACTAATATGCTAATATGCTAATATGCTATGCTAATATGCTAATATGTTAATATGCTAATATGCTAATATGCTATGCTAATATGCTAATATGCTAATATGCTAATATGCTAATATGCTATGCTAATATGCTAATATGCTAATATGCTAATATGCTATGTTAATATGCTAATATGCTAATATGCTAATATGCTAATATGCTATGCTAATATGCTAATATGCTAATATGCTAATATGCTATGCTAATATGCTATGCTAATATGCTAATATGCTAATATGCTAATATACTAATATGCTAATACGCTAATATGCTATGCTAATATGCTAATATGCTAATATGCTAATATGCTAATATGCTATGCTAATATGCTAATATGCTAATATGCTAATATGCTAATATGCTAATATGCTAATACGCTAATATGCTAACACGCTATGCTAATATGCTAATATGCTAATATGCTAATATGCTAATATGCTATGCTATGCTAATATGCTATGCTAATATGCTAATATGCTAATATGCTAATATGCTAATATACTAATATGCTAATACGCTAACACGCTATGCTAATATGCTAATACGCTAATACGCTAACACGTTATGCTAATATGCTAATATGCTAATATGCTAATATGCTAATATGCTATGCTAATATGCTAATATACAAATCTGCTAATATGCTAATATGCTAATATGCTATGCTAATATGCTAATATGTTAATATGCTAATATGGTAATATGCTAATATGCTAATATGCTATGCTAATATGCTAATATGCTAATATGCTAATATGCTAATATGCTATGCTAATATGCTAATATGCTAATACACTAACACGCTATGCTAATATGCTAATATGCTAATATGCTAATATGCTATGCTAATATGCTAATATGCTAATATGCTAATATGCTAATATGCTATGCTAATATGCTAATATGCTAATATGCTAATATGCTAATACGCTAATATGCTAACACGCTATGCTAATATGCTAATATGCTAATATGCTAATATGCTAATATGCTAATATGTTAATATGCTAATATGCTAATATGCTAATATGCTAATATGCTAATATGCTATGCTAATATGCTAATATGCTATGCTAATATGCTAATATGCTAATATGCTAATACGCTAATACGCTATGCTAATATGCTAATATGCTATGCTAATATGCTAATATGCTAATATGCTAATATGCTAATATGCTATGCTAATATGCTAATACGCTAACATGCTATGCTAATATGCTAATATGCTAATATGCTAATATGCTAATATGCTAATATGCTAATATGCTATGCTAATATGCTAATATGCTAATATGCTAATATGCTAATATGCTATGCTAATATGCTAATATACTAATATGCTAATATGCTAATATGCTATGCTAATATGCTAATATGCTAATACGCTAACACGTTATGCTAATATGCTAATATGCTATGCTAATATGCTATGCTAATATGCTAATATGCTAATATGCTAATATGCTATGCTAATATGCTAATATGCTAATATGCTAATATGCTAATATGCTAATATGCTATGCTAATATGCTAATATGTTAATATGCTAATATGCTAATATGCTAATATGCTAATATGCTAATATGCTAATACGCTAACATGCTATGCTAATATGCTAATATGCTAATATGCTAATATGCTAATATGCTATGCTAATATGCTAATATGCTAATAAGCTAATAAGCTAATATGCTAATATGCTAATGTGCTAATATGCTAATATGCTATGCTAATATGCTAATATGCTAATATGCTAATATGCTAATATGCTAATATGCTAATACGCTAACATGCTATGCTAATATGCTAATATGCTAATATGCTAATATGCTAATATGCTATGCTAATATGCTAATATGCTAATATGCTAATATGCTAATATGCTAATATACTAATATGCTATGCTAATATTCTAATATGCTAATATGCTAATATACTAATATGCTAATATGCTAATATGCTATGCTAATATGCTAATATGTTAATATGCTAATATGCTAATATGCTATGCTAATATGCTAATATGCTAATATGCTAATATGCTATGCTAATATGCTAATATGCTAATATGCTAATATGCTATGTTAATATGCTAATATGCTAATATGCTAATATGCTAATATGCTATGCTAATATGCTAATATGCTAATATGCTAATATGCTATGCTAATATGCTATGCTAATATGCTAATATGCTAATATGCTAATATACTAATATGCTAATACGCTAATATGCTATGCTAATATGCTAATATGCTAATATGCTAATATGCTAATATGCTATGCTAATATGCTAATATGCTAATATGCTAATATGCTAATATGCTAATATGCTAATATGCTAATACGCTAATATGCTAACACGCTATGCTAATATGCTAATATGCTAATATGCTAATATGCTAATATGCTATGCTATGCTAATATGCTATGCTAATATGCTAATATGCTAATATGCTAATATGCTAATATACTAATATGCTAATACGCTAACACGCTATGCTAATATGCTAATACGCTAATACGCTAACACGTTATGCTAATATGCTATGCTAATATGCTAATATGCTAATATGCTATGCTAATATGCTAATATACAAATCTGCTAATATGCTAATATGCTAATATGCTATGCTAATATGCTAATATGTTAATATGCTAATATGGTAATATGCTAATATGCTAATATGCTATGCTAATATGCTAATATGCTAATATGCTAATATGCTAATATGCTATGCTAATATGCTAATATGCTAATACACTAACACGCTATGCTAATATGCTAATATGCTAATATGCTAATATGCTATGCTAATATGCTAATATGCTAATATGCTAATATGCTAATATGCTATGCTAATATGCTAATATGCTAATATGCTAATATGCTAATACGCTAATATGCTAACACGCTATGCTAATATGCTAATATGCTAATATGCTAATATGCTAATATGCTAATATGTTAATATGCTAATATGCTAATATGCTAATATGCTAATATGCTAATATGCTATGCTAATATGCTAATATGCTATGCTAATATGCTAATATGCTAATATGCTAATACGCTAATACGCTATGCTAATATGCTAATATGCTATGCTAATATGCTAATATGCTAATATGCTAATATGCTAATATGCTATGCTAATATGCTAATACGCTAACATGCTATGCTAATATGCTAATATGCTAATATGCTAATATGCTAATATGCTATGCTAATATGCTAATATGCTAATATGCTAATATGCTAATATGCTATGCTAATATGCTAATATACTAATATGCTAATATGCTAATATGCTATGCTAATATGCTAATATGCTAATACGCTAACACGTTATGCTAATATGCTAATATGCTATGCTAATATGCTATGCTAATATGCTAATATGCTAATATGCTAATATGCTATGCTAATATGCTAATATGCTAATATGCTAATATGCTAATATGCTAATATGCTATGCTAATATGCTAATATGTTAATATGCTAATATGCTAATATGCTAATATGCTAATATGCTAATATGCTAATATGCTAATACGCTAACATGCTATGCTAATATGCTAATATGCTAATATGCTAATATGCTAATATGCTATGCTAATATGCTAATATGCTAATATGCTAATATGCTATGCTAATATGCTAATATGCTAATATGCTAATATGCTAATATGCTAATATGCTAATATGCTATGCTAATATGCTATGCTAATATGCTAATATGCTAATATGCTAATATGCTAATATGCTAATATGCTATGCTAATATGCTAATACACTAACACGCTATGCTAATATGCTAATATGCTAATATGCTAATATGCTATGCTAATATGCTAATATGCTAATATGCTAATATGCTAATATGCTAATATGCTAATATGCTATGCTAATATGCTAATATGCTAATACACTAACACGCTATGCTAATATGCTAATATGCTATGCTAATATGCTAATACGCTAACACGCTATGCTAATATGCTAATATGCTAATATGCTAATATATTAATATGCTAATATGCTATGCTAATATGCTAATATGCTAATATGCTAATATGCTAATATGCTAATATGCTATGCTAATATGCTAATATGCTAATATGCTAATATGCTAATATGCTATGCTAATATGCTAATATGCTAATATGCTAATATGCTAATACGCTAATATACTAATATGCTAATATGCTAATATGCTAATATGCTATGCTAATATGCTAATATGCTATGCTAATATGCTAATATGCTAATATGCTATGCTAATATGCTAATATGTTAATATGTTATGCTAATATGCTAATATGCTAATATGCTAATATGCTAATACGCTTACACGCTATGCTAATATGCTAATATGCTATGCTAATATGCTAATATGCTAATATGCTAATATGCTATGCTAATATGCTAATATGCTAATACACTAACACGCTATGCTAATATGCTAATATGCTAATATGTTAATATGCTAATATGCTAATATGCTATGTTAATATGCTAATATGCTAATATGCTAATATGCTATGCTAATATGCTAATATGCTAATATGCTAATATGCTAATATGCTATGCTAATATGCTAATATGCTAATATGCTAATATGCTAATATGCTAATATGCTATGCTAATATGCTAATATGCTAATACGCTAACACGCTATGCTAATATGCTAATACGCTAATACGCTAACACGCTATGCTAATATGCTAATATGCTAATATGCTAATATGCTAATATGCTATGTTAATATGCTAATATGTTAATATACTATGCTAATATGCTATGCTAATATGCTAATATACTAATATGTTAATATGCTAATATGCTAATATGCTAATATGCTATGCTAATATGTTAATATGCTAATATGCTAATATGCTAATATGCTATGCTAATATGCTAATATGCTAATATGCTAATATGCTAATATGCTAATATGCTATGCTAATATGCTAATATGCTATGCTAATATGCTAATATGCTAATATGCTAATTTGCTAATATGCTAATATGCTAATATGCTATGCTAATATGCTAATATGCTAATATACTAATATGCTAATACGCTAACACGCTATGCTAATATGCTAATACGCTAATACGCTAATACGCTAACACGTTATGCTAATATGCTAATATGCTAATATGCTAATATGCTAATATGCTAATATGGTAATATGCTATGCTAATATGCTAATATACAAATCTGCTAATATACTAATATGCTAATATGCTATGCTAATATGCTAATATGTTAATATGCTAATATGCTAATATGCTAATACGCTAACACGCTATGCTAATATGCTAAGCTAATATGCTAATATGCTAATATGCTAATATGCTATGCTAATATGCTAATATGCTAATATGCTAATATGCTAATATGCTATGCTAATACGCTAATATGCTAATATGCTAATATGCTAATATGCTATGCTAATATGCTAATATGCTAATATGCTAATATGCTAATATGCTATGCTAATATGCTAATATGCTAATATGCTAATATGCTATGCTAATATGCTAATATGCTAATATGCTAATATGCTAATATGCTAATATGCTAATATGCTAATATGTTAATATGCTATGCTAATATGCTAATATGCTAATATGCTAATATGCTAATACGCTTACACGCTATGCTAATATGCTAATATGCTAATATGCTAATATGCTAATATGCTATGCTAATATGCTAATATGCTAATACACTAACACGCTATGCTAATATGCTAATATGCTAATATGTTAATATGCTAATATGCTAATATGCTATGCTAATATGCTAATATGCTAATATGCTAATATGCTAATATGCTAATATGCTAATATGCTATGCTAATATGCTAATATGCTAATACGCTAATACGCTAACACGCTATGCTAATATGCTAATACGCTAATACGCTAACACGCTATGCTAATATGCTAATATGCTAATATGCTAATATGCTAATATGCTAATATGCTATGCTAATATGCTAATATATTAATATGCTATGCTAATATGCTATGCTAATATGCTAATATACTAATATGTTAATATGCTAATATGCTAATATGCTAATATGCTATGCTAATATGTTAATATGCTAATATGCTAATATGCTAATATGCTATGCTAATATGCTAATATGCTAATATGCTAATATGCTAATATACTATGCTAATATGCTAATATGCTATGCTAATATGCTAATATGTTAATATGCTAATATGCTAATATGCTAATATGCTATTCTAATATGCTAATATGCTAATATACTAATATGCTAATACGCTAACACGCTATGCTAATATGCTAATACGCTAATACGCTAACACGTTATGCTAATATGCTAATATGCTAATATGCTAATATGCTAATATGGTAATATGCTATGCTAATATGCTAATATACAAATCTGCTAATATACTAATATGCTAATATGCTATGCTAATATGCTAATATGTTAATATGCTAATATGCTAATATGCTAATATGCTAATACGCTAACACGCTATGCTAATATGCTAAGCTAATATGCTAATATGCTAATATGCTAATATGCTAATATGCTATGCTAATATGCTAATATGCTAATATGCTAATATGCTAATATGCTAATATGCTAATATGCTAATATGCTATGCTAATATGCTAATATGCTAATATGCTAATATGCTAATATGCTAATATGCTAATATACTATGCTAATATGCTAATATGCTAATATGCTAATATGCTAATATGCTAATATGCTATGCTAATATGCTAATATGCTAATATGCTAATATGCTATGCTAATATGCTAATATGCTAATATGCTAATATGCTAATATGCTAATATGCTATGCTAATATGCTAATATGCTAATATGCTAATATGCTATGCTAATATGCTAATATGCTAATATGCTAATATGCTATGCTAATATGCTAATATGCTAATATGCTAATATGCTAATATGATAATATACTAATATGATAATATGCTAATATGCTATGCTATGCTAATATGCTAATATGCTAATATGCTAATACGCTAACATGCTATGCTAATATGCTAATATGTTAATATGCTAATATGCTAATATGCTAATATGCTATGCTAATATGCTAATATGCTAATACGCTAACACGCTATGCTAATATGCTAATATGCTAATATGCTAATATGCTAATATGCTAATATACTAATATGCTATGCTAATATGCTAATATGCTAATAAGCTAATATGCTAATATGCTATGCTAATATGCTAATATGCTAATATGCTAATATGCTATGCTAATATGCTAATATGCTAATATGCTAATATGCAATGCTAATATGCTAATATGCTAATATGCTAATATGCTAATATGCTAATACGCTAACATGCTATGCTAATATGCTAATATGCTAATATGCTAATATGCTAATATGCAAATATGCTAATATGCTAATATGCTATGCTAATATGCTAATATGCTAATATACAAATATGCTAATATACTAATATGCTATGCTAATATTCTAATATGCTAATATGTTAATATGCTAATATGCTAATATGCTATGCTAATATGCTAATATGCTAATATGCTAATATGCTAATATGCTATGCTAATATGCTAATATGCTAATATGCTAATATGCTATGCTAATATGCTAATATGCTAATATGCTAATATGCTATGCTAATATGCTAATATGCTAATATGCTAATATGCTATGCTAATATGCTAATATGCTAATATGCTAATATGCTATGCTAATATGCTAATATGCTAATATGCTAATATGCTAATATGCTAATATGCTAATATACTAATATGCTAATACGCTAATATGCTAATATGCTAATATGCTAATATGCTAATATGCTAATATACTATGCTAATATGCTAATATGCTAATACGCTAATATGCTAACACGCTATGCTAATATGCTAATATGCTAATATGCTAATATGCTAATATGCTATGCTAATATGCTAATATGCTATGCTAATATGCTAATATGCTAATATGCTAATATGCTAATATGCTAATATACTAATATGCTAATACGCTAACACGCTATGCTAATATGCTAATACACTAATACGCTAACACGTTATGCTAATATGCTAATATGCTAATATGCTAATATGCTAATATGCTATGCTAATATGCTAATATACAAATCTGCTAATCTGCTAATATGCTAATATGCTATGCTAATATGCTAATATGTTAATATGCTAATATGCTAATATGCTAATATGCTAATATGCTATGCTAATATGCTAATATGCTAATATGCTAATATGCTAATATGCTAATATGCTAATATGCTAATATACTAATATGCTATGCTAATATGCTAATATGCTAATACACTAACACGCTATGCTAATATGCTAATATGCTAATATGCTAATATGCTATGCTAATATGCTAATATGCTAATATGCTAATATGCTAATATGCTATGCTAATATGCTAATATGCTAATATGCTAATATGCTAATATGCTAATACGCTAATATGCTAACACGCTATGCTAATATGCTAATATGCTAATATGCTAATATGTTAATATGCTAATATGCTAATATGCTAATATGTTAATATGCTAATATGCTAATATGCTAATATGCTAATATGCTAATACGCTAACATGCTATGCTAATATACTAATATGCTAATATGCTAATGTGTTAATATGCTAATATGCTATGCTAATATACTAATATGCTAATATGCTAATATGCTATGCTAATATGCTAATATGCTAATATGCTAATATGCTAATATGCTAATAGGCTAATATGCTATACTAATATGCTAATATGCTAATATGCTAATATGCTAATATGCTAATATGCTATGCTAATATGCTAATATGCTAATACACTAACACGCTATGCTAATATGCTAATATGCTATGCTAATATGCTAATATGCTAATATGTTATGCTAATATGCTAATATGCTAATATGCTAATATGCTAATATGCTATGCTAATATGCTAATATGCTAATATGCTAATATGCTAATATGATAATATGCTAATATGCTATGCTATGCTAATATGCTAATATGCTAATATGCTAATATGCTAATACGCTAACATGCTATGCTAATATGCTAATATGCTAATATGCTAATATGCTAATACGCTAATATGCTAATATGCTAATATGCTAATATGCTAATATGCTATGCTAATATGCTAATATGCTAATGTGCTAATATGCTAATATGCTATGCTAATATGCTAATATGCTAATATGCTAATATGCTAATACGCTAACATGCTATGCTAATATGCTAATATGCTAATATGCTAATATGCTAATATGCTAATATACTAATATGCTAATATGCTAATATGCTATGCTAATATGCTAATATGCTAATATGCTAATATGCTATGCTAATATGCTAATATGCTAATACGCTAACACGCTATGCTAATATGCTAATATGCTAATATGCTAATATGCTAATATGCTATGCTAATATGCTAATATGCTAAGCTAATATGCTAATATGCTAATATGCTAATATGCTAATATGCTAATATGCTATGCTAATATGCTAATATGTTAATATGCTAATATGCTAATATGCTAATACGCTAACATGCTATGCTAATATGCTAATATGCTAATATGCTAATATGCTAATATGCTAATATGCTATGCTAATATGCTAATATGCTAATATGCTAATATACTAATATGCTATGCTAATATTCTAATATGCTAATATGCTAATATGCTAATATGCTAATATGCTATGCTAATATGCTAATATGCTAATATGCTAATATGCTAATATGCTAATATGCTAATATGCTATGCCAATATGCTAATATGCTAATATGCTAATATGCTAATATGCTAATATGCTAATATGCTAATATGCTATGCCAATATGCTAATATGCTAATATGCTAATATGCTAATATGCTAATATGCTAATATGCCATGCTAATATGCTAATATGCTAATATGCTAATATGCTATGCTAATATGCCTAATATGCTAATATGCTAATATGCTAATATGCTAATATGCTATGCTAATATGCTAATATGCTAATATGCTAATATGCTATGCTAATATGCTAATATGCTAATATGCTAATATGCTAATATACTAATATGCTAATACGCTAATATGCTATGCTAATATGCTAATATGCTAATATGCTAATATGCTATGCTAATATGCTAATATGCTAATATGCTAATACGCTAATACGCTAATATGCTAATATGCTAATATGCTAATATGCTAATATGCTATGCTAATATGCTAATATGCTAATATGCTAATACGCTAATACGCTAATATGCTAATATGCTAATATGCTAATATGCTAATGCTAATATGCTAATATGCTATGCTAATATGCTATGCTAATATGCTAATATGCTAATATGCTAATATGCTATGCTAATATGCTAAATATGCTAATATGCTAATATGCTATGCTAATATGCTAATATGCTAATATGCTATCTAATATGCTAATATGCTAATATGTTAATATGCTAATATGCTATGCTAATATGCTAATATGCTAATATGCTAATATGCTAATATGCTAATATGCTAATATGCTAATATGCTAATATGCTAATATGCTAATATGCTAATATGCTAATATGCTAATATGCTAATATGCTATGCTAATATGCTAATATGCTAATATGCTGCTATGCTAATATGCTAATATGCTAATATGCTAATATGCTAATATGCTAATACGCTAATATGCTAATATGCTAATATGCTAATATGCTATGCTAATATACTAATATGCTAATATGCTAATATGCTAATATGCTATGCTAATACGCTAATATGCTAATATGCTAATATGCTAATATGCTATGCTAATATGCTAATATGCTAATATGCTAATATGCTAATATGCTATGCTAATATGCTAATATGCTAATATGCTAATATGCTAATATACTAATATACTAATATGCTAATATGCTAATATGCTAATATGCTAATATGCTAATATGCTATGCTAATATGCTAATATGCTAATATGCTAATATGCTAATATGCTAATATGCTATGCTAATATGCTAATATGCTAATATGCTAATATGCTATGCTAATATGCTAATATGCTAATATGCTAATATGCTAATATGCTATGCTAATATGCTAATATGCTAATATGCTAATATGCTATGCTAATATGCTAATATGCTAATATGCTAATATACTAATATACTAATATGCTAATATGCTAATATGCTAATTTGCTAATATGCTATGCTAATATGCTAATATGTTAATATGCTAATATACTAATATGCTAATATGCTAATATGCTAATATGCTAATATGCTAATATGCTAATATGCTAATATACTAATATGCTAATACGCTAACATGCTATGCTAATATGCTAATATGTTAATATGCTAATATGCTATGCTAATATGCTAATATGCTAATATGCTAATATGCTATGCTAATATGCTAATATGCTAATATGCTAATATGCTAATATGCTATGCTAATATGCTAATATGCTAATATGCTAATATGCTAATATGCTATGCTAATATGCTAATATGCTAATATGCTAATATGCTAATATACTAATATGCTATGCTAATATGCTAATATGCTAATACACTAACACGCTATGCTAATATGCTATGCTAATATGCTAATATGCTATGCTAATATGCTAATATGCTAATATGCTATGCTAATATGCTAATATGCTAATATGCTAATATGCTAATATGCTATGCTAATATGCTAATATGCTAATATGCTAATATTCTATGCTAATATGCTAATATGCTAATACGCTAATACGCTATGCTAATATGCTAATACGCTAATACGCTAACATGCTATGCTAATATGCTAATATGCTAATATGCTAATATGCTAATATGCTAATATGCTATGCTAATATGCTAATATGCTAATATGCTAATATACTAATATGCTATGCTAATATGCTAATATGCTAATATGCTAATATGCTATGCTAATATGCTAATATGCTAATATGCTAATATGCTATACTAATATGCTAATATGCTAATATGCTAATATGCTAATATGCTAATATGCTAATATGCTATGCTAATATGCTAATATGCTAATACACTAACACGCTATGCTAATATGCTAATATGCTAATATGCTAATATGCTAATATGCTAATATGCTATGCTATGCTAATATGCTAATATGCTAATATGCTAATATGCTATGCTAATATGCTAATATGTTAATATGCTAATATGCTAATATGATAATATGCTAATATGCTATGCTATGCTAATATGCTAATATGCTAATATGCTAATATGCTAATACGCTAACATGCTATGCTAATATGCTAATACGCTAATATGCTAATATGCTAATATGCTAATATGCTAATATGCTAATATGCTATGCTAATATGCTAATATGCTAATATGCTAATATGCTAATATGCTATGCTAATATGCTAATATGCTAATATGCTAATACGCTAACACGCTATGCTAATATGCTAATATGCTAATATGCTAATATGCTAATATGCTATGCTAATATGCTAATATGCTAATAAGCTAATATGCTAATATGCTAATATGCTAATATGCTAATATGCTAATATGCTAATATGCTATGCTAATATGCTAATATGCTAATATGCTAATATGCTAATACGCTAACATGCTATGCTAATATGCTAATATGCTAATATGCTAATATGCTAATATGCTAATATGCTATGCTAATATGCTAATATGCTAATATGCTAATATGCTAATATGCTAATATACTAATATGCTATGCTAATATTCTAATATGCTATGCTAATATGCTAATATGCTAATATGCTATGCTAATATGCTAATATGTTAATATGCTAATATGCTAATATGCTATGCTAATATGCTAATATGCTAATATGCTAATATGCTAATATGCTAATATGCTAATATGCTATGCTAATATGCTAATATGCTAATATGCTAATATGCTATGCTAATATGCTAATATGCTAATATGCTAATATGCTATGCTAATATGCTAATATGCTAATATGCTAATATGCTAATATGCTATGCTAATATGCTATGCTAATATGCTAATATGCTAATATGCTAATATACTAATATGCTAATACGCTAATATGCTATGCTAATATGCTAATATGCTAATATGCTAATATGCTAATATGCTATGCTAATATGCTATGCTAATATGCTAATATGCTAATATTCTAATACGCTAATATGCTAACACGCTATGCTAATATGCTAATATGCTAATATGCTAATATGCTAATATGCTAATATGCTATGCTAATATGCTAATATGCTATGCTAATATGCTAATATGCTAATATGCTAATATGCTAATATGCTAATATACTAATATGCTAATACGCTAACACGCTATGCTAATATGCTAATACGCTAATATGCTAACACGTTATGCTAATATGCTAATATGCTAATATGCTAATATGCTAATATGCTAATATGCTAATATGCTATGCTAATATGCTAATATACAAATCTGCTAATATGCTAATATGTTAATATGCTATGCTAATATGCTAATATGTTAATATGCTAATATGCTAATGTGTTAATATGCTAATATGCTATGCTAATATGCTAATATGCTAATATGCTAATATGCTATGCTAATATGCTAATATCCTAATATGCTATGCTAATATGCTAATATGCTAATATGCTAATATGCTAATATGCTAATATGCTAATATGCTAATATGCTATGCTAATATGCTAATATGCTAATATGCTAATATGCTAATATACTAATATGCTAATATGCTAATATGCTATGCTATGCTAATATGCTAATATGCTAATATGCTAATATGCTAATATGCTATGCTAATATGCTAATATGCTAATATGCTAATATGCTAATATGCTAATATGCTATGTTAATATGTTAATATGCTAATATGCTAATATGCTAATATGCTATGCTAATATGCTAATATGCTAATATGCTAATATGCTAATATGCTAATATACTAATATGCTATGCTAATATGCTAATATGCTAATATGCTAATATGCTAATATGCTAATATGCTAATATGCTATGCTAATATGCTAATATGCTAATATGCTAATATGCTAATATGCTATGCTAATATGCTAATATGCTAATATGCTAATATGCTAATATGCTAATACACTAACACGCTATGCTAATATGCTAATATGCTAATATGCTAATATGCTATGCTAATATGCTAATATGCTAATATGCTATTATGCTAATATGCTAATATGCTATGCTAATATGCTAATATGCTAATATGTTAATATGCTAATATGCTAATACGCTAATATGCTAATATGCTAATATGCTAATACACTAACATGCTATGCTAATATGCTAATATGCTAATATGCTAATATGCTATTATGCTAATATGCTAACAAGCTATGCTAATATGCTATGCTAATATGCTAATATGCTAATATGCTAATATGCTATGCTAATATGCTAATATGCTAATATGCTAATATGCTAATATGCTAATACGCTAATATGCTAACACGCTATGCTAATATGCTAATATGCTAATATGCTAATATGCTAATATGCTAATATGCTAATATGCTATGCTAATATGCTAATATGCTATGCTAATATGCTAATATGCTATGCTAATATGCTAATATGCTAATACGCTAACACGCTATGCTAATATGCTAATATGCTAATATGCTAATATGCTATGCTAATATGCTAATATGCTAATATGCTAATATGCTATGCTAATATGCTAATATGCTAATATGCTAATATGCTAATATGCTATGCTAATATGCTATGCTAATATGCTAATATACTAATATGCTAATATGCTAATATGCTATGCTAATATGCTAATATGCTAATATGCTAATATGCTAATATGCTATACTAATATGCTAATATGCTAATATGCTAATATGCTATGCTAATATGCTAATACGCTAACACGCTATGCTAATATGGTAATATGCTAATATGCTAATATGCTATGCTAATATGCTAATATGCTAATATGCTAATATGCCAATATGCTAATATGCTATGCTAATATGCTAATATGCTAATATGCTAATATGCTATGCTAATATGCTAATATGCTAATATGCTAATATGCTATGCTAATATGCTAATATGCTAATATGCTAATATGCTAATATGCTAATATGCTAATATGCTATGCTAATATGCTAATATGCTAATATGTTAATATGTTAATATGCTATGCTAATATGCTAATATGCTAATATGCTAATATGCTAATATGCTATGCTATGCTAATATGCTAATATGCTAATATGCTATGCTAATATGCTAATATGCTAATATGCTAATATGCTAATATGCTATGCTAATATGCTAATATGCTAATATGCTAATATGCTAATATGCAATGCTAATATGCTAATATGCTAATATGCTAATATGCTAATATGCTAATATGCTATGCTAATATGCTAATATGCTAATATGCTAATATGCTATGCTAATATGCTAATATGCTAATATGCTAATATGCTAATACGCTAATATGCTAACACGCTATGCTAATATGCTAATATGCTAATATGCTAATATGCTAATATGCTAATATGCTATGCTAATATGCTAATATGCTATGCTAATATGCTAATATGCTATGCTAATATGCTAATATGCTAATACGCTAACACGCTATGCTAATATGCTATGCTAATATGCTAATATGCTAATATACTAATATGCTAATATGCTAATATGCTAATATACTAATATGCTAATATGCTATGCTAATATGCTAATATGCTAATATGCTATGCTAATATGCTAATATGCTAATATGCTAATATGCTAATATGCTAATATGCTATGCTAATATGCTAATATGCTAATATGCTAATATGCTATGCTAATATGCTAATATGCTAATATGCTATGCTAATATGCTAATATGCTAATATGCTAATATGCTAATATGATATGCTAATATGCTAATATGCTAATATGCTAATATGCTAATATGCTAATATGCTATGCTAATATGCTAATATGCTAATATGCTATGCTAATATGCTAATATGCTAATATGCTAATATGCTAATATGCTATGCTAATATGCTAATATGCTAATACACTAACACGCTATGCTAATATGCTAATATGCTAATATGCTAATATGCTATGCTAATATGCTAATATGCTAATATGCTAATATGCTAATATGCTAATATGCTATGCTAATATGCTAATATGCTAATATGCTAATATGCTAATACGCTAATATGCTAACACGCTATGCTAATATGCTAATATGCTAATATGCTAATATGTTAATATGCTAATATGCTAATATGCTAATATGTTAATATGCTAATATGCTAATATGCTAATATGCTAATATGCTAATACGCTAACATGCTATGCTAATATACCAATATGCTAATATGCTAATATGTTAATATGCTAATATGCTATGCTAATATACTAATATGCTAATATGCTAATATGCTATGCTAATATGCTAATATGCTAATATGCTAATATGCTAATATGCTATACTAATATGCTAATATGCTAATATGCTAATATGCTAATATGCTAATATGCTAATATGCTAATATGCTATGCTAATATGCTAATATGCTAATACACTAACACGCTATGCTAATATGCTAATATGCTATGCTAATATGCTAATATGCTAATATGTTATGCTAATATGCTAATATGCTAATATGCTAATATGCTAATATGCTATGCTAATATGCTAATATGCTAATATGCTAATATGCTAATATGATAATATGCTAATATGCTATGCTATGCTAATATGCTAATATGCTAATATGCTAATATGCTAATATGCTAATATGCTAATACGCTAACATGCTATGCTAATATGCTAATATGCTAATATGCTAATATGCTAATACGCTAATATGCTAATATGCTAATATGCTAATATGCTATGCTAATATGCTAATATGCTAATGTGCTAATATGCTAATATGCTATGCTAATATGCTAATATGCTAATATGCTAATATGCTAATACGCTAACATGCTATGCTAATATGCTAATATGCTAATATGCTAATATGCTAATATACTAATATGCTAATATGCTAATATGCTATGCTAATATGCTAATATGCTAATATGCTAATATGCTATGCTAATATGCTAATATGCTAATACGCTAACACGCTATGCTAATATGCTAATATGCTAATATGCTAATATGCTAATATACTATGCTAATATGCTAATATGCTAAGCTAATATGCTAATATGCTAATATGCTAATATGCTAATATGCTAATATGCTAATATGCTAATATGCTAATATGCTAATATGCTAATATGCTAATATGCTAATATGCTAATATGCTATGCAATAGCTAATATGCTAATATGCTAATATGCTAATATGCTAATATGCTATGCCAATATGTTAATATGCTAATATGCTAATATGCTAATATGCTAATATGCTAATATGCCATGCTAATATGCTAATATGCTAATATGCTAATATGCTATGCTAATATGCTAATATGCTAATATGCTAATATGCTAATATGCTAATATGCTAATATGCTATGCTAATATGCTAATATGCTAATATGCTAATATGCTATGCTAATATGCTAATATGCTAATATGCTAATATGCTAATATGCTAATATGCTAATATGCTAATATGCTAATATGCTAATATACTAATATGCTAATACGCTAATATGCTATGCTAATATGCTAATATGCTAATATGCTAATATGCTATGCTAATATGCTAATATGCTAATATGCTAATACGCTAATACGCTAATATGTTAATATGCTAATATGCTAATATGCTAATATGCTATGCTAATATGCTAATATGCTAATATGCTAATATGCTAATATGCTAATATGCTATGCTAATATGCTAATATGCTAATATGCTAATATGCTATGCTAATATGCTATGCTAATATGCTAATATGCTAATATGCTATGCTAATATGCTAATATGCTAATATGCTATGCTAATATGCTAATATGCTATGCTAATATGTTAATATGCTAATATGCTAATATGTTTAATATGTTAATATGCTAATATGCTATGCTAATATGCTAATATGCTAATATGCCTAATATGCTAATATGCTAATATGCTATGCTAATATGCTAATATGCTAATATGCTAATATGCTATGCTAATATGCTAATATGCTAATATGCTAATATGCTAATATGCTAATACGCTAATATGCTAATATGCTAATATGCTAATATGCTATGCTAATATACTAATATGCTAATATGCTAATATGCTATGCTAATACGCTAATATGCTAATATGCTAATATGCTAATATGCTAATATGCTATGCTAATATGCTAATATGCTAATATGCTAATATGCTAATATGCTATGCTAATATGCTAATATGCTAATATGCTAATATGCTAATATACTAATATACTAATATGCTAATATGCTAATATGCTAATATGCTATGCTAATATGCTAATATGCTAATATGCTAATATGCTAATATGCTAATATGCTATGCTAATATGCTAATATGCTAATATGCTAATATGCTATGCTAATATGCTAATATGCTAATATGCTAATATGCTAATATGCTAATATGCTATGCTAATATGCTAATATGCTAATATGCTAATATGCTATGCTAATATGCTATGCTAATATGCTAATATGCTAATATGCTAATATACTAATATACTAATATGCTAATATGCTAATATGCTAATTTGCTAATATGCTATGCTAATATGCTAATATGTTAATATGCTAATATGCTAATATGCTAATATGCTAATATGCTAATATGCTAATATACTAATATGCTAATACGCTAACATGCTATGCTAATATGCTAATATGCTAATATGCTAATATGTTAATATGCTAATATGCTATGCTAATATGCTAATATGCTAATATGCTAATATGCTAATATGCTAATATGCTAATATGCTATGCTAATATGCTAATATGCTAATATGCTAATATGCTAATATGCTAATATGCTATGCTAATATGCTAATATGCTAATATGCTAATATGCTAATATACTAATATGCTATGCTAATATGCTAATATGCTAATACTCTAACACGCTATGCTAATATGCTATGCTAATATGCTAATATGCTATGCTAATATGCTAATATGCTAATATGCTATGCTAATATGCTAATATGCTAATATGCTAATATGCTAATATGCTAATATGTTAATATGCTATGCTAATATGCTAATATGCTAATATGCTAATATTCTATGCTAATATGCTAATATGCTAATACGCTAATACGCTATGCTAATATGCTAATACGCTAATACGCTAACATGCTATGCTAATATGCTAATATGCTAATATGCTAATATGCTAATATGCTAATATGCTATGCTAATATGCTAATATGCTAATATGCTAATATGCTAATATGCTAATATGCTATGCTAATATGCTAATATGCTAATATGCTAATATGCTATGCTAATATGCTAATATGCTAATATGCTAATATGCTATACTAATATGCTAATATGCTAATATGCTAATATGCTAATATGCTATGCTAATATGCTAATATGCTAATACACTAACACGCTATGCTAATATGCTAATATGCTAATATGCTAATATGCTAATATGCTAATATGCTATGCTAATATGCTAATATGCTAATATGCTAATATGCTAATATGCTATGCTAATATGCTATGTTAATATGCTAATATGCTAATATGATAATATGCTAATATGCCTATGCTATGCTAATATGCTAATATGCTAATATGCTAATATGCTAATATGCTAATATGCTAATACGCTAACATGCTATGCTAATATGCTAATACGCTAATATGCTAATATGCTAATATGCTAATATGCTAATATGCTAATATGCTATGCTAATATGCTAATATGCTAATATGCTAATATGCTAATATGCTATGCTAATATGCTATGCTAATATGCTAATACGCTAACACGCTATGCTAATATGCTAATATGCTAATATGCTAATATGCTATGCTAATATGCTAATATGCTAATAAGCTAATATGCTAATATGCTAATAAGCTAATATGCTAATATGCTAATATGCTAATATGCTAATATGCTAATATGCTATGCTAATATGCTAATATGCTAATATGCTAATATGCTAATATGCTAATACGCTAACATGCTATGCTAATATGCTAATATGCTAATATGCTAATATGCTAATATGCTAATATGCTATGCTAATATGCTAATATGCTAATATGCTAATATGCTAATATACTAATATGCTATGCTAATATTCTAATATGCTAATATGCTAATATGCTAATATGCTAATATGCTATGCTAATATGCTAATATGCTAATATGCTAATATGCTAATATGCTAATATGCTAATATGCTAATATACTAATATGCTAATACGCTAACATGCTATGCTAATATGCTAATATGCTAATATGCTAATATGTTAATATGCTAATATGCTATGCTAATTATGCTAATATGCTAATATGCTAATATGCTAATATGCTATGCTAATATGCTAATATGCTAATATGCTAATATGCTAATATGCTAATATGCTATGCTAATATGCTAATATGCTAATATGCTAATATGCTAATATGCTAATATGCTAATATGCTATGCTAATATGCTAATATGCTAATATGCTAATATGCTAATATACTAATATGCTATGCTAATATGCTAATATGCTAATACACTAACACGCTATGCTAATATGCTATGCTAATATGCTAATATGCTATGCTAATATGCTAATATGCTAATATGCTATGCTAATATGCTAATATGCTAATATGCTAATATGCTAATATGCTAATATGCTAATATGCTAATATGCTATGCTAATATGCTAATATGCTAATATGCTAATATTCTATGCTAATATGCTAATATGCTAATACGCTAATACGCTATGCTAATATGCTAATACGCTAATACGCTAATACGCTAACATGCTATGCTAATATGCTAATATGCTAATATGCTAATATGCTAATATGCTATGCTAATATGCTAATATGCTAATATGCTAATATGCTAATATGCTATGCTAATATGCTAATATGCTAATATGCTAATATGCTATGCTAATATGCTAATATGCTAATATGCTAATATGCTAATATGCTATACTAATATGCTAATATGCTAATATGCTAATATGCTAATATGCTATGCTAATATGCTAATATGCTAATACACTAACACGCTATGCTAATATGCTAATATGCTAATATGCTAATATGCTATGCTAATATGCTAATATGTTAATATGCTAATATGCTAATATGATAATATGCTAATATGCTATGCTATGCCAATATGCTAATATGCTAATATGCTAATATGCTAATATGCTAATACGCTAACATGCTATGCTAATATGCTAATACGCTAATATGCTAATATGCTAATATGCTAATATGCTAATATGCTAATATGCTATGCTAATATGCTAATATGCTAATATGCTAACATGCTATGCTAATATGCTAATATGCTAATATGCTAATACGCTAACACCGCTATGCTAATATGCTAATATGCTAATATGCTAATATGCTAATATGCTATGCTAATATGCTAATATGCTAATAAGCTAATATGCTAATATGCTAATATGCTAATATGCTAATATGCCTATGCTAATATGCTAATATGCTAATATGCTAATATGCTAATATGCTAATACGCTAACATGCTATGCTAATATGCTAATATGCTAATATGCTAATATGCTAATATGCTATGCTAATATGCTAATATGCTAATATGCTAATATGCTAATATACTAATATGCTATGCTAATATTCTAATATGCTAATATGCTAATATGCTAATATGCTAATATGCTATGCTAATATGCTAATATGTTAATATGCTAATATGCTAATATGGTATGCTAATATGCTAATATGCTAATATGCTAATATGCTATGCTAATATGCTAATATGCTAATATGCTAATATGCTATGCTAATATGCTAATATGCTAATATGCTAATATGCTAATATGCTATGCTAATATGCTATGCTAATATGCTAATATGCTAATATGCTAATATACTAATATGCTAATACGCTAATATGCTATGCTAATATGCTAATATGCTAATATACTAATATGCTAATACGCTAATATGCTATGCTAATATGCTAATATGCTAATATGCTAATATGCTAATATGCTATGCTAATATGCTATGCTAATATGCTAATATGCTAATATTCTAATACGCTAATATGCTAACACGCTATGCTAATATGCTAATATGCTAATATGCTAATATGCTAATATGCTAATATGCTAATATGCTATGCTAATATGCTAATATGCTATGCTAATTTGCTAATATGCTAATATGCTAATATGCTAATATACTAATATGCTAATACGCTAACACGCTATGCTAATATGCTAATACGCTAATATGCTAACACGTTATGCTAATATGCTAATATGCTAATATGCTAATATGCTAATATGCTAATATGCTAATATGCTATGCTAATATGCTAATATACAAATCTGCTAATATGCTAATATGTTAATATGCTATGCTAATATGCTAATATGTTAATATGCTAATATGCTAATATGTTAATATGCTAATATGCTATGCTAATATGCTAATATGCTAATATGCTAATATGCTAATATGCTATGCTAATATGCTAATATCCTAATATGCTATGCTAATATGCTAATATGCTAATATGCTAATATGCTAATATGCTATGCTAATATGCTAATATGCTAATATGCTAATATGCTAATATACTAATATGCTAATATGCTAATATGCTATGCTATGCTAATATGCTAATATGCTAATATGCTAATATGCTATGCTAATATGCTAATATGCTAATATGCTAATATGCTAATATGCTATGCTAATATGTTAATATGCTAATATGCTAATATGCTAATATGCTAATATGCTATGCTAATATGCTAATATGCTAATATGCTAATATGCTAATATACTAATATGCTATGCTAATATGCTAATATGCTAATATGCTAATATGCTAATATGCTATGCTAATATGCTAATATGCTAATATGCTAATATGCTAATATGCTATGCTAATATGCTAATATGCTAATATGCTAATATGCTAATACACTAACACGCTATGCTAATATGCTAATATGCTAATATGCTAATATGCTAATATGCTAATATGCTATGCTAATATGCTAATATGCTAATATGCTATTATGCTAATATGCTAATATACTATGCTAATATGCTAATATGCTAATATGTTAATATGCTAATATGCTAATATGCTAATACGCTAATATGCTAATATGCTAATATGCTAATACACTAACATGCTATGCTAATATGCTAATATGCTAATATGCTAATATGCTAATATGCTATTATGCTAATATGCTAACAAGCTATGCTAATATGCTATGCTAATATGCTAATATGCTAATATGCTAATATGCTATGCTAATATGCTAATATGCTAATATGCTAATATGCTAATATGCTAATACGCTAATATGCTAACACGCTATGCTAATATGCTAATATGCTAATATGCTAATATGCTAATATGCTAATATGCTATGCTAATATGCTAATATGCTATGCTAATATGCTAATATGCTATGCTAATATGCTAATATGCTAATACGCTAACACGCTATGCTAATATGCTAATATGCTAATATGCTAATATGCTAATATGCTAATATGCTAATATGCTATGCTAATATGCTAATATGCTAATATGCTAATATGCTAATATGCTATGCTAATATGCTAATATGCTAATATGCTAATATGCTAATATGCTATGCTAATATGCTATGCTAATATGCTAATATGTTAATATGCTAATATGCTAATATGCTATGCTAATATGCTAATATGCTAATATGCTAATATGCTAATATGCTATACTAATATGCTAATATGCTAATATGCTAATATGCTATGCTAATATGCTAATACGCTAACACGCTATGCTAATATGGTAATATGCTAATATGCTAATATGCTATGCTAATATGCTAATATGCTAATATGCTAATATGCTAATATGCCAATATGCTAATATGCTATGCTAATATGCTAATATGCTAATATGCTAATATGCTATGCTAATATGCTAATATGCTAATATGCTAATATGCTATGCTAATATGCTAATATGCTAATATGCTAATATGCTAATATGCTATGCTAATATGCTAATATGCTAATATGTTAATATGTTAATATGCTATGCTAATATGCTAATATGCTAATATGCTAATATGCTAATATGCTAATATGCTAATATGCTATGCTATGCTAATATGCTAATATGCTAATATGCTAATATGCTAATATGCTATGCTAATATGCTAATATGCTAATATGCTAATATGCTAATATGCTATGCTAATATGCTAATATGCTAATATGCTAATATGCTAATATGCAATGCTAATATGCTAATATGCTAATATGCTAATATGCTAATATGCTAATATGCTATGCTAATATGCTAATATGCTAATATGCTAATATGCTAATATGCTAATATGCTATGCTAATATGCTAATATGCTAATATGCTAATATGCTAATATGCTAATACGCTAATATGCTAACACGCTATGCTAATATGCTAATATGCTAATATGCTAATATGCTAATATGCTAATATGCTAATATGCTATGCTAATATGCTAATATGCTATGCTAATATGCTAATATGCTATGCTAATATGCTAATATGCTAATACGCTAACACGCTATGCTAATATGCTATGCTAATATGCTAATATACTAATATGCTAATATGCTAATATGCTAATATACTAATATGCTAATATGCTATGCTAATATGCTAATATGCTAATATGCTATGCTAATATGCTAATATGCTAATATGCTAATATGCTAATATGCTATGCTAATATGCTAATATGCTAATATGCTAATATGCTAATATGCTATGCTAATATGCTAATATGCTAATATGCTATGCTAATATGCTAATATGCTAATATGCTAATATGCTATGCTAATATGCTAATATGCTAATTTGCTAATATGCTAATATGCTATGCTAATATGCTAATATGCTAATATGCTAATATGCTATGCTAATATGCTAATATGCTAATACGCTAACACGCTATGCTAATATGCTAATATGATAATATGCTAATATGCTAATATGCTAATATGCTATGCTAATATGCTATGCTAATATGCTATGCTAATATGCTAATATGCTAATATGCTAATATGCTATGCTAATATGCTAATATGCTAATATGCTAATATGCTATGCTAATATGCTAATATGCTAATATGCTAATATGCTAATATACTAATATGCTAATATGCTATGCTAATATGCTAATATGCTAATATGCTAATATGCTAATATGCTAATATGCTATGCTAATATGCTAATATGCTAACACGCTATGCTAATATGCTAATATGCTAATATGCTAATATGCTATGCTAATATGCTAATACGCTAATATGCTAATATGCTAATATGCTAATATGCTAATATGCTATGCTAATATGCTAATATGCTAATATGCTAATATGCTAATATGCTATGCTAATATGCTATGCTAATATGCTAATATGCTAATATGCTATGCTAATATGCTAATATGTTAATATGCTAATATGCTAATATGCTATGCTAATATGCTAATATGCTAATATACTAATATGCTAATATGCTAATATGCTATGCTAATATGCTAATATGCTAATATGCTAATATGCTATGCTAATATGCTATGCTAATATGCTAATATGCTAATATGCTAATATACTAATATGCTAATATGCTAATATGCTATGCTAATATGCTAATATGCTAATATGCTAATATGCTAATATGCTATGCTAATATGCTAATATGCTAATACGCTAACACGCTATGCTAATATGCTAATATGCTAATATGCTAATATGCTAATATGCTAATATGCTAATATGCTATGCTAATATGTTAATATGCTAAGCTAATATGCTAATATGCTAATATGCTAATATGCTAATATGCTATGCTAATATGCTAATATGCTAATATGCTAATATGCTAATATGCTAATATGCTAATATGCTAATACGCTAACATGCTATGCTAATATGCTAATATGCTAATATGCTAATATGCTATGCTAATATGCTAATATGCTAATATGCTAATATGCTAATATACTAGTATGCTATGCTAATATTCTAATATGCTAATATGCTAATATGCTAATATGCTAATATGCTATGCTAATATGCTAATATGCTAATATGCTAATATGCTAATATGCTAATATGCTAATATGCTATGCTAATATGCTAATATGCTAATATGCTAATATGCTAATATGCTAATATGCTAATATGCTAATATGCCATGCTAATATGCTAATATGCTAATATGCTAATATGCTAATATGCTATGCTAATATGCTAATATGCTAATATGCTAATATGCTATGCTAATATGCTAATATGCTAATATGCTAATATGCTAATATGCTAATATGCTAATATACTAATATGCTAATACGCTAATATGCTATGCTAATATGCTAATATGCTAATATGCTATGCTATGCTAATATGCTAATATGCTAATATGCTAATATGCTAATACGCTAATACGCTAATACGCTAATATGCTAATATGCTAATATGCTAATATGCTAATATGCTAATATGCTAATATGCTATGCTAATATGCTAATATGCTAATATGCTAATATGCTAATATGCTATGCTAATATGCTAATATGCTAATATGCTAATATGCTATGCTAATATGTTATGCTAATATGCTAATATGCTAATATGCTATGCTAATATGCTAATATGCTAATATGCTAATATGCTAATATGCTATGCTAATATGCTAATATGCTAATATGCTAATATGCTAATATGTTAATATGCTAATATGCTAATATGCTAATATGCTAATATGCTAATATGCTAATATGCTAATATGCTATGCTAATATGCTAATATGCTAATACACTAACACGCTATGCTAATATGCTAATATGCTAATATGCTAATATGCTAATATGCTATGCTAATATGCTAATATGCTAATATGCTAATATGCTAATATGCTATGCTAATATGCTAATATGCTAATATGCTAATATGCCAATACGCTAATATGCTAATATGCTAATATGCTATGCTAATATGCTAATATGCTAATATGCTAATATGCTAATATGCTAATATGCTAATATGCTATGCTAATACGCTAATATGCTAATATGCTAATATGCTAATATGCTAATATGCTATGCTAATATGCTAATATGCTAATATGCTAATATGCTAATATGCTAATATGCTAATATGCTATGCTAATATGCTAATATGCTAATATGCTAATATACTAATATACTAATATGCTAATATGCTAATATGCTAATATGCTAATATGCTATGCTAATATGCTAATATGCTAATATGCTAATATGCTAATATACTAATATGCTATGCTAATATGCTAATATGCTAATATGCTAATATGCTATGCTAATATGCTAATATGCTAATATGCTAATATGCTAATATGCTATGCTAATACGCTAATATGCTATGCTAATATGCTAATATGCTAATATGCTATGCTAATATGCTAATATGCTAATATGCTAATATGCTAATATGCTATGCTAATATGCTAATATGCTAATATGCTAATATACTAATATACTAATATGCTAATATGCTAATATGCTAATATGCTATGCTAATATGCTAATATGCTAATATGCTAATATGCTAATATGCTAATATGCTAATATGCTATGCTAATATGCTAATATGCTAATATGCTAATATGCTATGCTAATATGCTAATATGCTAATATGCTAATATGCTAATATGCTATGCTAATATGCTAATATGCTAATATGCTAATATGCTATGCTAATATGCTATGCTAATATGCTAATATGCTAATATGCTAATATGCTAATATGCTAATATGCTAATATACTAATATGCTAATATGCTAATATGCTAATATGTTAATTTGCTAATATGCTATGCTAATATGCTAATATGTTAATATGCTAATATACTAATATGCTAATATGCTAATATGCTAATATGCTAATATGCTAATATACTAATATGCTAATACGCTAACATGCTATGCTAATATGCTAATATGCTAATATGCTAATATGCTAATATGCTATGCTAATATGCTAATATGCTAATATGCTAATATGCTAATATGCTATGCTAATATGCTAATATGCTAATATGCTAATATGCTAATATGCTATGCTAATATGCTAATATGCTAATATGCTAATATGCTAATATGCTATGCTAATATGCTAATATGCTAATATGCTAATATGCTATGCTAATATGCTAATATGCTAATATGCTAATATGCTAATATGCTAATATGCTAATATGCTATGCTAATATGCTAATATGCTAATACACTAACACGCTATGCTAATATGCTATGCTAATATGCTAATATGCTATGCTAATATGCTAATATGCTAATATGCTATGTTAATATGCTAATATGCTAATATGCTAATATGCTAATATGCTAATATGCTAATATGCTAATATGCTATGCTAATATGCTAATATGCTAATATGCTAATATTCTATGCTAATATGCTAATATGCTAATACGCTAATACGCTAATACGCTATGCTAATATGCTAATACGCTAATACGCTAACATGCTATGCTAATATGCTAATATGCTAATATGCTAATATGCTAATATGCTATGCTAATATGCTAATATGCTAATATGCTAATATGCTATGCTATGCTAATATGCTAATATGCTAATATGCTAATATGCTATGCTAATATGCTAATATGCTAATATGCTAATATGCTAATATGCTATACTAATATGCTAATATGCTAATATGCTAATATGCTAATATGCTAATATGCTATGCTAATATGCTAATATGCTAATACACTAACACGCTATGCTAATATGCTAATATGCTAATATGCTAATATGCTATGCTAATATGCTAATATGCTAATATGCTAATATGCTATGCTAATATGCTAATATGTTAATATGCTAATATGCTAATATGATAATATGCTAATATGCTAATATGCTATGCTATGCTAATATGCTAATATGCTAATATGCTAATATGCTAATATGCTAATACGCTAACATGCTATGCTAATATGCTAATATGCTAATATGCTAATATGCTAATACGCTAATATGCTAATATGCTAATATGCTAATATGCTAATATGCTATGCTAATATGCTAATATGCTAATATGCTAATATGCTAATATGCTAATATGCTAATATGCTAATATGCTAATATGCTAATATGCTATGCTAATATGCTAATATGCTGATACGCTAACACGCTATGCTAATATGCTAATATGCTAATATGCTAATATGCTAATATGCTATGCTAATATGCTAATATGCTAATAAGCTAATATGCTAATATGCTAATATGCTAATATGCTAATATGCTAATATGCTAATATGCTATGCTAATATGCTAATATGCTAATATGCTAATATGCTAATATGCTAATACGCTAACATGCTATGCTAATATGCTAATATGCTAATATGCTAATATGCTAATATGCTAATATGCTATGCTAATATGCTAATATGCTAATATGCTAATATGCTAATATGCTAATATGCTAATATACTAATATGCTATGCTAATATTCTAATATGCTAATATGCTAATATGCTAATATGCTAATATGCTAATATGCTAATATGCTATGCTAATATGCTAATATGTTAATATGCTAATATGCTAATATGCTAATATGCTAATATGCTAATATGCTATGCTAATATGCTAATATACAAATCTGCTAATATGCTAATATGCTAATATGCTATGCTAATATGCTAATATGTTAATATGCTAATATGGTAATATGCTAATATGCTAATATGCTATGCTAATATGCTAATATGCTAATATGCTAATATGCTAATATGCTATGCTAATATGCTAATATGCTAATATGCTAATATGCTAATATGCTATGCTAATATGCTAATATGCTAATATGCTAATATGCTAATATGCTAATATGCTAATATGCTAATACGCTAATATGCTAACACGCTATGCTAATATGCTAATATGCTAATATGTTAATATGCTAATATGCTAATATGCTAATATGCTAATATGCTAATATGCTATGCTAATATGCTAATATGCTATGCTAATATGCTAATATGCTAATACGCTAATACGCTATGCTAATATGCTAATATGCTATGCTAATATGCTAATATGCTAATATGCTAATATGCTAATATGCTATGCTAATATGCTAATACGCTAACATGCTATGCTAATATGCTAATATGCTAATATGCTATGCTAATATGCTAATATGCTAATATACTAATATGCTAATATGCTATGCTAATATGCTAATATGCTAATATACTAATATGCTAATATGCTAATATGCTATGCTAATATGCTAATATGCTAATACGCTAACACGCTATGCTAATATGCTAATATGCTAATATGCTAATATGCTATGCTAATATGCTAATATGCTAATATGCTAATATGCTAATATGCTAATATGCTATGCTAATATGCTAATATGCTAATATGCTAATATGCTAATATGCTATGCTAATATGCTAATATGTTAATATGCTAATATGCTAATATGCTAATATGCTAATATGCTAATATGCTAATACGCTAACATGCTATGCTAATATGCTAATATGCTAATATGCTAATATGCTAATATGCTATGCTAATATGCTAATATGCTAATATGCTAATATGCTAATATGCTATGCTAATATGCTAATATGCTAATATGCTAATATGCTAATATGCTATGCTAATATGCTATGCTAATATGCTAATATGCTAATATGCTAATATGCTAATATGCTAATATGCTATGCTAATATGCTAATATGCTAATACACTAACACGCTATGCTAATATGCTAATATGCTAATATGCTAATATGCTAATATGCTATGCTAATATGCTAATATGCTAATATGCTAATATGCTAATATGCTATGCTAATATGCTAATATGCTAATACGCTAACACGCTATGCTAATATGCTAATATGCTATGCTAATATGCTAATACGCTAACACGCTATGCTAATATGCTAATATGCTAATATGCTAATATATTAATATGCTAATATGCTATGCTAATATGCTAATATGCTAATATGCTAATATGCTATGCTAATATGCTAATATGTTAATATGCTAATATGCTAATATGCTATGCTAATATGCTAATATGCTAATATGCTAATATGCTAATACGCTAATATACTAATATGCTAATATGCTAATATGCTAATATGCTATGCTAATATGCTAATATGCTATGCTAATATGCTAATATGCTAATATGCTAATATGCTAATATGCTAATATGTTAATATGTTATGCTAATATGCTAATATGCTAATATGCTAATATGCTAATATGCTAATGTGCTAATATGCTAATACGCTTACACGCTATGCTAATATGCTAATATGCTATGCTAATATGCTAATATGCTAATATGCTAATATGCTATGCTAATATGCTAATATGCTAATACACTAACACGCTATGCTAATATGCTAATATGCTAATATGTTAATATGCTAATATGTTAATATGCTAATATGCTAATATGCTATGTTAATATGCTAATATGCTAATATGCTAATATGCTATGCTAATATACTAATATGCTAATATGCTAATATGCTAATATGCTATGCTAATATGCTAATATGCTAATATGCTAATATGCTAATATGCTAATATGCTAATATGCTATGCTAATATGCTAATATGCTAATACGCTAACACGCTATGCTAATATGCTAATACGCTAATACGCTAACACGCTATACTAATATGCTAATATGCTAATATGCTAATATGCTGTGCTAATATGCTAATATGTTAATATGCTATGCTAATATGCTATGCTAATATGCTAATATACTAATATGTTAATATGCTAATATGCTAATATGCTAATATGCTAATATGCTATGCTAATATGTTAATATGCTAATATGCTAATATGCTAATATGCTATGCTAATATGCTAATATGCTAATATGCTAATATGCTAATATGCTAATATGCTAATATGCTAATATACTAATATGCTATGCTAATATGCTAATATGCTATGCTAATATGCTAATATGCTAATATGCTAATATGCTATGCTAATATGCTAATATGCTAATATACTAATATGCTAATACGCTAACACGCTATTCTAATATGCTAATATGCTAATATGCTATACTAATATGCTAATATGCTAATATGCTAATATGCTAATATGCTAATATGCTAATATGCTATGCTAATATGCTAATATGCTAATACACTAACACGCTATGCTAATATGCTAATATGCTAATATGCTAATATGCTAATATGCTAATATGCTATGCTAATATGCTAATATGCTAATATGCTAATATGCTAATATGCTATGCTAATATGCTAATATGTTAATATGCTAATATGCTAATAAAATAATATGCTAATATGCTATGCTATGCTAATATGCTAATATGCTAATATGCTAATATGCTAATACGCTAACATGCTATGCTAATATGCTAATATGCTAATATGCTAATATGCTAATACGCTAATATGCTAATATGCTAATATGCTAATATGCTAATATGCTATGCTAATATGCTAATATGCTAATATGCTAATATGCTAATATGCTAATATGCTAATATGCTATGCTAATATGCTAATATGCTAATACGCTAACACGCTATGCTAATATGCTAATATGCTAATATGCTAATATGCTAATATGCTATGCTAATATGCTAATATGCTAATAAGCTAATAAGCTAATATGCTAATATGCTAATATGCTAATATGCTAATATGCTATGCTAATATGCTAATATGCTAATATGCTAATATGCTAATATGCTAATATGCTAATATGCTAATACGCTAACATGCTATGCTAATATGCTAATATGCTAATATGCTATGCTAATATGCTATGTAATATGCTAATATGCTAATATGCTAATATGCTAATATACTAATATGCTATGCTAATATTCTAATATGCTAATATGCTAATATACTAATATGCTAATATGCTAATATGCTATGCTAATATGCTAATATGTTAATATGCTAATATGCTAATATGCTATGCTAATATGCTAATATGCTAATATGCTAATATGCTAATATGCTATGCTAATATGCTAATATGCTAATATGCTAATATGCTATGTTAATATGCTAATATGCTAATATGCTAATATGCTAATATGCTATGCTAATATGCTAATATGCTAATATGCTAATATGCTATGCTAATATGCTATGCTAATATGCTAATATGCTAATATGCTAATATACTAATATGCTAATACGCTAATATGCTATGCTAATATGCTAATATGCTAATATGCTAATATGCTAATATGCTATGCTAATATGCTAATATGCTAATATGCTAATATGCTAATATGCTAATATGCTAATACGCTAATATGCTAACACGCTATGCTAATATGCTAATATGCTAATATGCTAATATGCTAATATGCTATGCTATGCTAATATGCTATGCTAATATGCTAATATGCTAATATGCTAATATGCTAATATACTAATATGCTAATATGCTAATATGCTAATATGCTAATATGTTAATATGCTAATATGCTAATATGCTAATATGCTAATATGCTAATATGCTATGCTAATATGCTAATATGCTATGCTAATATGCTAATATGCTAATACGCTAATACGCTATGCTAATATGCTAATATGCTATGCTAATATGCTAATATGCTAATATGCTAATATGCTAATATGCTATGCTAATATGCTAATACGCTAACATGCTATGCTAATATGCTAATATGCTAATATGCTAATATGCTAATATGCTATGCTAATATGCTAATATGCTAATATGCTAATATGCTAATATGCTATGCTAATATGCTAATATACTAATATGCTAATATGCTAATATGCTATGCTAATATGCTAATATGCTAATACGCTAACACGTTATGCTAATATGCTAATATGCTAATATGCTAATATGCTATGCTAATATGCTAATATGCTAATATGCTAATATGCTATGCTAATATGCTAATATGCTAATATGCTAATATGCTAATATGCTAATATGCTATGCTAATATGCTAATATGTTAATATGCTAATATGCTAATATGCTAATATGCTAATATGCTAATATGCTAATACGCTAACATGCTATGCTAATATGCTAATATGCTAATATGCTAATATGCTAATATGCTATGCTAATATGCTAATATGCTAATATGCTAATATGCTATGCTAATATGCTAATATGCTAATATGCTAATATGCTAATATGCTATGCTAATATGCTATGCTAATATGCTAATATGCTAATATGCTAATATGCTAATATGCTAATATGCTAATATGCTATGCTAATATGCTAATACATTAACACGCTATGCTAATATGCTAATATGCTAATATGCTAATATGCTATGCTAATATGCTAATATGCTAATATGCTAATATGCTAATATGCTAATATGCTATGCTAATATGCTAATATGCTAATACGCTAACACGCTATGCTAATATGCTAATATGCTATGCTAATATGCTAATACGCTAACACGCTATGCTAATATGCTAATATGCTAATATGCTAATATATTAATATGCTAATATGCTATGCTAATATGCTAATATGCTAATATGCTAATATGCTAATATGCTATGCTAATATGCTAATATGCTAATATGCTAATATGCTAATATGCTAATATGCTATGCTAATATGCTAATATGCTAATATGCTAATATGCTAATACGCTAATATGCTAATATGCTAATATGCTAATATGCTATGCTAATATGCTAATATGCTATGCTAATATGCTAATATGCTAATATGCTAATATGCTAATATGCTAATATGTTAATATGTTATGCTAATATGCTAATATGCTAATATGCTAATATGCTAATACGCTTACACGCTATGCTAATATGCTAATATGCTATGCTAATATGCTAATATGCTAATATGCTAATATGCTATGCTAATATGCTAATATGCTAATACACTAACACGCTATGCTAATATGCTAATATGCTAATATGTTAATATGCTAATATGCTAATATGCTATGTTAATATGCTAATATGCTAATATGCTAATATGCTATGCTAATATGCTAATATGCTAATATGCTAATATGCTAATATGCTATGCTAATATGCTAATATGCTAATATGCTAATATGCTAATATGCTAATATGCTAATATGCTAATATGCTATGCTAATATGCTAATATGCTAATACGCTAACACGCTATGCTAATATGCTAATACGCTAATACGCTAACACGCTATGCTAATATGCTAATATGCTAATATGCTAATATGCTATGTTAATATGCTAATATGTTAATATACTATGCTAATATGCTATGCTAATATGCTAATATACTAATATGTTAATATGCTAATATGCTAATATGCTAATATGCTATGCTAATATGTTAATATGCTAATATGCTAATATGCTAATATGCTATGCTAATATGCTAATATGCTAATATGCTAATATGCTAATATGCTAATATGCTATGCTAATATGCTAATATGCTATGCTAATATGCTAATATGCTAATATGCTAATATGCTAATATGCTATGCTAATATGCTAATATGCTAATATACTAATATGCTAATACGCTAACACGCTATGCTAATATGCTAATACGCTAATACGCTAATACGCTAACACGTTATGCTAATATGCTAATATGCTAATATGCTAATATGCTAATATGCTAATATGCTAATATGGTAATATGCTATGCTAATATGCTAATATACAAATCTGCTAATATACTAATATGCTAATATGCTATGCTAATATGCTAATATGTTAATATGCTAATATGCTAATATGCTAATACGCTAACACGCTATGCTAATATGCTAAGCTAATATGCTAATATGCTAATATGCTAATATGCTATGCTAATATGCTAATATGCTAATATGCTAATATGCTAATATGCTATGCTAATACGCTAATATGCTAATATGCTAATATGCTAATATGCTATGCTAATATGCTAATATGCTAATATGCTAATATGCTAATATGCTAATATGCTATGCTAATATGCTAATATGCTAATATGCTAATATGCTATGCTAATATGCTAATATGCTAATATGCTAATATGCTAATATGCTAATATGTTAATATGCTATGCTAATATGCTAATATGCTAATATGCTAATATGCTAATACGCTTACACGCTATGCTAATATGCTAATATGCTATGCTAATATGCTAATATGCTAATATGCTAATATGCTATGCTAATATGCTAATATGCTAATACACTAACACGCTATGCTAATATGCTAATATGCTAATATGTTAATATGCTAATATGCTAATATGCTATGCTAATATGCTAATATGCTAATATGCTAATATGCTAATATGCTAATATGCTAATATGCTAATATGCTATGCTAATATGCTAATATGCTAATACGCTAATACGCTAACACGCTATGCTAATATGCTAATACGCTAATACGCTAACACGCTATGCTAATATGCTAATATGCTAATATGCTAATATGCTAATATGCTATGCTAATATGCTAATATATTAATATGCTATGCTAATATGCTATGCTAATATGCTAATATACTAATATGTTAATATGCTAATATGCTAATATGCTAATATGCTATGCTAATATGTTAATATGCTAATATGCTAATATGCTAATATGCTAATATGCTATGCTAATATGCTAATATGCTAATATGCTAATATGCTAATATACTATGCTAATATGCTAATATGCTATGCTAATATGCTAATATGCTAATATGTTAATATGCTAATATGCTAATATGCTAATATGCTATTCTAATATGCTAATATGCTAATATACTAATATGCTAATACGCTAACACGCTATGCTAATATGCTAATACGCTAATACGCTAACACGTTATGCTAATATGCTAATATGCTAATATGCTAATATGCTAATATGGTAATATGCTATGCTAATATGCTAATATACAAATCTGCTAATATACTAATATGCTAATATGCTATGCTAATATGCTAATATGTTAATATGCTAATATGCTAATATGCTAATATGCTAATACGCTAACACGCTATGCTAATATGCTAAGCTAATATGCTAATATGCTAATATGCTAATATGCTAATATGCTAATATGCTATGCTAATATGCTAATATGCTAATATGCTAATATGCTAATATGCTAATATGCTAATATGCTATGCTAATACGCTAATATGCTAATATGCTAATATGCTAATATGCTAATATGCTATGCTAATATGCTAATATGCTAATATGCTAATATGCTAATATGCTAATATGCTAATATGCTATGCTAATATGCTAATATGCTAATATGCTAATATACTAATATACTAATATGCTAATATGCTAATATGCTAATATGCTATGCTAATATGCTAATATGCTAATATGCTAATATGCTAATATGCTAATATGCTATGCTAATATGCTAATATGCTAATATGCTAATATGCTATGCTAATATGCTAATATGCTAATATGCTAATATGCTAATATGCTATGCTAATATGCTAATATGCTAATATGCTAATATGCTATGCTAATATGCTAATATGCTAATATGCTAATATACTAATATGCTAATATGCTAATATGCTAATATGTTAATTTGCTAATATGCTATGCTAATATGCTAATATGTTAATATGCTAATATACTAATATGCTAATATGCTAATATGCTAATATGCTAATATGCTAATATACTAATATGCTAATACGCTAACATGCTATGCTAATATGCTAATATGCTAATATGCTAATATGCTAATATGCTATGCTAATATGCTAATATGCTAATATGCTAATATGCTAATATGCTAATATGCTATGCTAATATGCTAATATGCTAATATGCTAATATGCTAATATGCTAATATGCTATGCTAATATGCTAATATGCTAATATGCTAATATGCTATGCTAATATGCTAATATGCTAATATGCTAATATGCTATGCTAATATGCTAATATGCTAATATGCTAATATGCTAATATGCTAATATGCTAATATGCTATGCTAATATGCTAATATGCTAATACACTAACACGCTATGCTAATATGCTATGCTAATATGCTAATATGCTATGCTAATATGCTAATATGCTAATATGCTATGTTAATATGCTAATATGCTAATATGCTAATATGCTAATATGCTAATATGCTAATATGCTAATATGCTATGCTAATATGCTAATATGCTAATATGCTAATATTCTATGCTAATATGCTAATATGCTAATACGCTAATACGCTAATACGCTATGCTAATATGCTAATACGCTAATACGCTAACATGCTATGCTAATATGCTAATATGCTAATATGCTAATATGCTAATATGCTATGCTAATATGCTAATATGCTAATATGCTAATATGCTATGCTATGCTAATATGCTAATATGCTAATATGCTAATATGCTATGCTAATATGCTAATATGCTAATATGCTAATATGCTAATATGCTAATATGCTAATATGCTAATATGCTAATATGCTAATATGCTAATATGCTATGCTAATATGCTAATATGCTAATACACTAACACGCTATGCTAATATGCTAATATGCTAATATGCTAATATGCTAATATGCTATGCTAATATGCTAATATGCTAATATGCTAATATGCTATGCTAATATGCTAATATGTTAATATGCTAATATGCTAATATGATAATATGCTAATATGCTATGCTATGCTAATATGCTAATATGCTAATATGCTAATATGCTAATATGCTAATATGCTAATACGCTAACATGCTATGCTAATATGCTAATATGCTAATATGCTAATATGCTAATACGCTAATATGCTAATATGCTAATATGCTAATATGCTATGCTAATATGCTAATATGCTAATATGCTAATATGCTAATATGCTAATATGCTAATATGCTAATATGCTATGCTAATATGCTAATATGCTGATACGCTAACACGCTATGCTAATATGCTAATATGCTAATATGCTAATATGCTAATATGCTATGCTAATATGCTAATATGCTAATAAGCTAATATGCTAATATGCTAATATGCTAATATGCTAATATGCTAATATGCTATGCTAATATGCTAATATGCTAATATGCTAATATGCTAATATGCTAATACGCTAACATGCTATGCTAATATGCTAATATGCTAATATGCTAATATGCTAATATGCTAATATGCTATGCTAATATGCTAATATGCTAAAATGCTAATATGCTAATATACTAATATGCTATGCTAATATTCTAATATGCTAATATGCTAATATGCTAATATGCTAATATGCTAATATGCTAATATGCTATGCTAATATGCTAATATGTTAATATGCTAATATGCTAATATGCTATGCTAATATGCTAATATGCTAATATGCTAATATGCTATGCTAATATGCTAATATGCTAATATGCTAATATGCTATGTTAATATGCTAATATGCTAATATGCTAATATGCTAATATGCTATGCTAATATGCTAATATGCTAATATGCTAATATGCTATGCTAATATGCTATGCTAATATGCTAATATGCTAATATGCTAATATACTAATATGCTAATACGCTAATATGCTATGCTAATATGCTAATATGCTAATATGCTAATATGCTAATATGCTATGCTAATATGCTAATATGCTAATATGCTAATATGCTAATATGCTAATACGCTAATATGCTAACACGCTATGCTAATATGCTAATATGCTAATATGCTAATATGCTAATATGCTAATATGCTAATATGCTATGCTAATATGCTAATATGCTATGCTAATATGCTAATATGCTAATATGCTAATATGCTAATATACTAATATACTAATATGCTAATACGCTAACACGCTATGCTAATATGCTAATACGCTAATACGCTAACACGTTATGCTAATATGCTAATATGCTAATATGCTAATATGCTAATATGCTATGCTAATATGCTAATATACAAATCTGCTAATATGCTAATATGCTAATATGCTATGCTAATATGCTAATATGTTAATATGCTAATATGGTAATATGCTAATATGCTAATATGCTATGCTAATATGCTAATATGCTAATATGCTAATATGCTAATATGCTAATATGCTATGCTAATATGCTAATATGCTAATATGCTAATATGCTAATATGCTATGCTAATATGCTAATATGCTAATATGCTAATATGCTAATATGCTAATATGCTAATATGCTAATACGCTAATATGCTAACACGCTATGCTAATATGCTAATATGCTAATATGCTAATATATTAATATGCTAATATGCTAATATGCTAATATGCTAATATGCTAATATGCTATGCTAATATGCTAATATGCTATGCTAATATGCTAATATGCTAATACGCTAATACGCTATGCTAATATGCTAATATGCTATGCTAATATGCTAATATGCTAATATGCTAATATGCTAATATGCTATGCTAATATGCTAATACGCTAACATGCTATGCTAATATGCTAATATGCTAATATGCTATGCTAATATGCTAATATGCTAATATGCTAATATGCTAATATGCTATGCTAATATGCTAATATGCTAATATACTAATATGCTAATATGCTAATATGCTATGCTAATATGCTAATATGCTAATACGCTAACACGCTATGCTAATATGCTAATATGCTAATATGCTAATATGCTATGCTAATATGCTAATATGCTAATATGCTAATATGCTAATATGCTAATATGCTAATATGCTATGCTAATATGCTAATATGTTAATATGCTAATATGCTAATATGCTAATATGCTAATATGCTAATATGCTAATACGCTAACATGCTATGCTAATATGCTAATATGCTAATATGCTAATATGCTAATATGCTATGCTAATATGCTAATATGCTAATATGCTAATATGCTAATATGCTAATATGCTATGCTAATATGCTAATATGCTAATATGCTAATATGCTAATATGCTATGCTAATATGCTATGCTAATATGCTAATATGCTATGCTAATATGCTAATATGCTATGCTAATATGCTAATATGCTAATACACTAACACGCTATGCTAATATGCTAATATGCTAATATGCTAATATGCTATGCTAATATGCTAATATGCTAATATGCTAATATGCTAATATGCTAATATGCTAATATGCTATGCTAATATGCTAATATGCTAATATGCTAATATGCTAATATGCTAATATGCTATGCTAATATGCTAATATGCTAATATGCTAATATGCTATGCTAATATGCTAATATGCTAATATGCTAATATGCTAATATGCTAATATGCTATACTAATATGCTAATATGCTAATATGCTAATATGCTAATATGCTATGCTAATATGCTAATATGCTAATACACTAACACGCTATGCTAATATGCTAATATGCTAATATGCTAATATGCTATGCTAATATGCTAATATGTTAATATGCTAATATGCTAATATGATAATATGCTAATATGCTATGCTATGCCAATATGCTAATATGCTAATATGCTAATATGCTAATATGCTAATACGCTAACATGCTATGCTAATATGCTAATACGCTAATATGCTAATATGCTAATATGCTAATATGCTAATATGCTAATATGCTATGCTAATATGCTAATATGCTAATATGCTAACATGCTATGCTAATATGCTAATATGCTAATATGCTAATACGCTAACACGCTATGCTAATATGCTAATATGCTAATATGCTAATATGCTAATATGCTATGCTAATATGCTAATATGCTAATAAGCTAATATGCTAATATGCTAATATGCTAATATGCTAATATGCTATGCTAATATGCTAATATGCTAATATGCTAATATGCTAATATGCTAATACGCTAACATGCTATGCTAATATGCTAATATGCTAATATGCTAATATGCTAATATGCTATGCTAATATGCTAATATGCTAATATGCTAATATGCTAATATACTAATATGCTATGCTAATATTCTAATATGCTAATATGCTAATATGCTAATATGCTAATATGCTATGCTAATATGCTAATATGTTAATATGCTAATATGCTAATATGGTATGCTAATATGCTAATATGCTAATATGCTAATATGCTATGCTAATATGCTAATATGCTAATATGCTAATATGCTATGCTAATATGCTAATATGCTAATATGCTAATATGCTAATATGCTAATATGCTATGCTAATATGCTATGCTAATATGCTAATATGCTAATATGCTAATATACTAATATGCTAATACGCTAATATGCTATGCTAATATGCTAATATGCTAATATACTAATATGCTAATACGCTAATATGCTATGCTAATATGCTAATATGCTAATATGCTAATATGCTAATATGCTATGCTAATATGCTATGCTAATATGCTAATATGCTAATATTCTAATACGCTAATATGCTAACACGCTATGCTAATATGCTAATATGCTAATATGCTAATATGCTAATATGCTAATATGCTAATATGCTATGCTAATATGCTAATATGCTATGCTAATTTGCTAATATGCTAATATGCTAATATGCTAATATACTAATATGCTAATACGCTAACACGCTATGCTAATATGCTAATACGCTAATATGCTAACACGTTATGCTAATATGCTAATATGCTAATATGCTAATATGCTAATATGCTAATATGCTAATATGCTATGCTAATATGCTAATATACAAATCTGCTAATATGCTAATATGTTAATATGCTATGCTAATATGCTAATATGTTAATATGCTAATATGCTAATATGTTAATATGCTAATATGCTATGCTAATATGCTAATATGCTAATATGCTAATATGCTATGCTAATATGCTAATATCCTAATATGCTATGCTAATATGCTAATATGCTAATATGCTAATATGCTAATATGCTATGCTAATATGCTAATATGCTAATATGCTAATATGCTAATATACTAATATGCTAATATGCTAATATGCTATGCTATGCTAATATGCTAATATGCTAATATGCTAATATGCTATGCTAATATGCTAATATGCTAATATGCTAATATGCTAATATGCTATGCTAATATGTTAATATGCTAATATGCTAATATGCTAATATGCTAATATGCTATGCTAATATGCTAATATGCTAATATGCTAATATGCTAATATACTAATATGCTATGCTAATATGCTAATATGCTAATATGCTAATATGCTAATATGCTATGCTAATATGCTAATATGCTAATATGCTAATATGCTAATATGCTATGCTAATATGCTAATATGCTAATATGCTAATATGCTAATACACTAACACGCTATGCTAATATGCTAATATGCTAATATGCTAATATGCTAATATGCTAATATGCTATGCTAATATGCTAATATGCTAATATGCTATTATGCTAATATGCTAATATACTATGCTAATATGCTAATATGCTAATATGTTAATATGCTAATATGCTAATACGCTAATATGCTAATATGCTAATATGCTAATACACTAACATGCTATGCTAATATGCTAATATGCTAATATGCTAATATGCTAATATGCTATTATGCTAATATGCTAACAAGCTATGCTAATATGCTATGCTAATATGCTAATATGCTAATATGCTAATATGCTATGCTAATATGCTAATATGCTAATATGCTAATATGCTAATATGCTAATACGCTAATATGCTAACACGCTATGCTAATATGCTAATATGCTAATATGCTAATATGCTAATATGCTAATATGCTATGCTAATATGCTAATATGCTATGCTAATATGCTAATATGCTATGCTAATATGCTAATATGCTAATACGCTAACACGCTATGCTAATATGCTAATATGCTAATATGCTAATATGCTAATATGCTAATATGCTAATATGCTATGCTAATATGCTAATATGCTAATATGCTAATATGCTAATATGCTATGCTAATATGCTAATATGCTAATATGCTAATATGCTAATATGCTATGCTAATATGCTATGCTAATATGCTAATATGTTAATATGCTAATATGCTAATATGCTATGCTAATATGCTAATATGCTAATATGCTAATATGCTAATATGCTATACTAATATGCTAATATGCTAATATGCTAATATGCTATGCTAATATGCTAATACGCTAACACGCTATGCTAATATGGTAATATGCTAATATGCTAATATGCTATGCTAATATGCTAATATGCTAATATGCTAATATGCTAATATGCCAATATGCTAATATGCTATGCTAATATGCTAATATGCTAATATGCTAATATGCTATGCTAATATGCTAATATGCTAATATGCTAATATGCTATGCTAATATGCTAATATGCTAATATGCTAATATGCTAATATGCTATGCTAATATGCTAATATGCTAATATGTTAATATGTTAATATGCTATGCTAATATGCTAATATGCTAATATGCTAATATGCTAATATGCTAATATGCTAATATGCTATGCTATGCTAATATGCTAATATGCTAATATGCTAATATGCTAATATGCTATGCTAATATGCTAATATGCTAATATGCTAATATGCTAATATGCTATGCTAATATGCTAATATGCTAATATGCTAATATGCTAATATGCAATGCTAATATGCTAATATGCTAATATGCTAATATGCTAATATGCTAATATGCTATGCTAATATGCTAATATGCTAATATGCTAATATGCTAATATGCTAATATGCTATGCTAATATGCTAATATGCTAATATGCTAATATGCTAATATGCTAATACGCTAATATGCTAACACGCTATGCTAATATGCTAATATGCTAATATGCTAATATGCTAATATGCTAATATGCTAATATGCTATGCTAATATGCTAATATGCTATGCTAATATGCTAATATGCTATGCTAATATGCTAATATGCTAATACGCTAACACGCTATGCTAATATGCTATGCTAATATGCTAATATACTAATATGCTAATATGCTAATATGCTAATATACTAATATGCTAATATGCTATGCTAATATGCTAATATGCTAATATGCTATGCTAATATGCTAATATGCTAATATGCTAATATGCTAATATGCTATGCTAATATGCTAATATGCTAATATGCTAATATGCTAATATGCTATGCTAATATGCTAATATGCTAATATGCTATGCTAATATGCTAATATGCTAATATGCTAATATGCTATGCTAATATGCTAATATGCTAATTTGCTAATATGCTAATATGCTATGCTAATATGCTAATATGCTAATATGCTAATATGCTATGCTAATATGCTAATATGCTAATACGCTAACACGCTATGCTAATATGCTAATATGATAATATGCTAATATGCTAATATGCTAATATGCTAATATGCTATGCTAATATGCTATGCTAATATGCTATGCTAATATGCTAATATGCTAATATGCTAATATGCTATGCTAATATGCTAATATGCTAATATGCTAATATGCTATGCTAATATGCTAATATGCTAATATGCTAATATGCTAATATACTAATATGCTAATATGCTATGCTAATATGCTAATATGCTAATATGCTAATATGCTAATATGCTAATATGCTATGCTAATATGCTAATATGCTAACACGCTATGCTAATATGCTAATATGCTAATATGCTAATATGCTATGCTAATATGCTAATACGCTAATATGCTAATATGCTAATATGCTAATATGCTAATATGCTATGCTAATATGCTAATATGCTAATATGCTAATATGCTAATATGCTATGCTAATATGCTATGCTAATATGCTAATATGCTAATATGCTATGCTAATATGCTAATATGTTAATATGCTAATATGCTAATATGCTATGCTAATATGCTAATATGCTAATATACTAATATGCTAATATGCTAATATGCTATGCTAATATGCTAATATGCTAATATGCTAATATGCTATGCTAATATGCTATGCTAATATGCTAATATGCTAATATGCTAATATACTAATATGCTAATATGCTAATATGCTATGCTAATATGCTAATATGCTAATATGCTAATATGCTAATATGCTATGCTAATATGCTAATATGCTAATACGCTAACACGCTATGCTAATATGCTAATATGCTAATATGCTAATATGCTAATATGCTAATATGCTAATATGCTATGCTAATATGTTAATATGCTAAGCTAATATGCTAATATGCTAATATGCTAATATGCTAATATGCTATGCTAATATGCTAATATGCTAATATGCTAATATGCTAATATGCTAATATGCTAATATGCTAATACGCTAACATGCTATGCTAATATGCTAATATGCTAATATGCTAATATGCTATGCTAATATGCTAATATGCTAATATGCTAATATGCTAATATACTAGTATGCTATGCTAATATTCTAATATGCTAATATGCTAATATGCTAATATGCTAATATGCTATGCTAATATGCTAATATGCTAATATGCTAATATGCTAATATGCTAATATGCTATGCTAATATGCTAATATGCTAATATGCTAATATGCTAATATGCTAATATGCTAATATGCTAATATGCCATGCTAATATGCTAATATGCTAATATGCTAATATGCTAATATGCTATGCTAATATGCTAATATGCTAATATGCTAATATGCTATGCTAATATGCTAATATGCTAATATGCTAATATGCTAATATGCTAATATGCTAATATACTAATATGCTAATACGCTAATATGCTATGCTAATATGCTAATATGCTAATATGCTATGCTATGCTAATATGCTAATATGCTAATATGCTAATATGCTAATACGCTAATACGCTAATACGCTAATATGCTAATATGCTAATATGCTAATATGCTAATATGCTAATATGCTAATATGCTATGCTAATATGCTAATATGCTAATATGCTAATATGCTAATATGCTATGCTAATATGCTAATATGCTAATATGCTAATATGCTATGCTAATATGTTATGCTAATATGCTAATATGCTAATATGCTATGCTAATATGCTAATATGCTAATATGCTAATATGCTAATATGCTATGCTAATATGCTAATATGCTAATATGCTAATATGCTAATATGTTAATATGCTAATATGCTAATATGCTAATATGCTAATATGCTAATATGCTAATATGCTAATATGCTATGCTAATATGCTAATATGCTAATACACTAACACGCTATGCTAATATGCTAAGCTAATATGCTAATATGCTAATATGCTAATATGCTAATATGCTAATATGCTATGCTAATATGCTAATATGCTAATATGCTAATATGCTAATATGCTAATATGCTATGCTAATACGCTAATATGCTAATATGCTAATATGCTAATATGCTAATATGCTATGCTAATATGCTAATATGCTAATATGCTAATATGCTAATATGCTATGCTAATATGCTAATATGCTAATATGCTAATATACTAATATACTAATATGCTAATATGCTAATATGCTAATATGCTATGCTAATATGCTAATATGCTAATATGCTAATATGCTAATATGCTAATATGCTATGCTAATATGCTAATATGCTAATATGCTAATATGCTATGCTAATATGCTAATATGCTAATATGCTAATATGCTAATATGCTATGCTAATATGCTAATATGCTAATATGCTAATATGCTATGCTAATATGCTAATATGCTAATATGCTAATATACTAATATGCTAATATGCTAATATGCTAATATGTTAATTTGCTAATATGCTATGCTAATATGCTAATATGTTAATATGCTAATATACTAATATGCTAATATGCTAATATGCTAATATGCTAATATGCTAATATACTAATATGCTAATACGCTAACATGCTATGCTAATATGCTAATATGCTAATATGCTAATATGCTAATATGCTATGCTAATATGCTAATATGCTAATATGCTAATATGCTAATATGCTAATATGCTATGCTAATATGCTAATATGCTAATATGCTAATATGCTAATATGCTAATATGCTATGCTAATATGCTAATATGCTAATATGCTAATATGCTATGCTAATATGCTAATATGCTAATATGCTAATATGCTATGCTAATATGCTAATATGCTAATATGCTAATATGCTAATATGCTAATATGCTAATATGCTATGCTAATATGCTAATATGCTAATACACTAACACGCTATGCTAATATGCTATGCTAATATGCTAATATGCTATGCTAATATGCTAATATGCTAATATGCTATGTTAATATGCTAATATGCTAATATGCTAATATGCTAATATGCTAATATGCTAATATGCTAATATGCTATGCTAATATGCTAATATGCTAATATGCTAATATTCTATGCTAATATGCTAATATGCTAATACGCTAATACGCTAATACGCTATGCTAATATGCTAATACGCTAATACGCTAACATGCTATGCTAATATGCTAATATGCTAATATGCTAATATGCTAATATGCTATGCTAATATGCTAATATGCTAATATGCTAATATGCTATGCTATGCTAATATGCTAATATGCTAATATGCTAATATGCTATGCTAATATGCTAATATGCTAATATGCTAATATGCTAATATGCTAATATGCTAATATGCTATACTAATATGCTAATATGCTAATATGCTAATATGCTAATATGCTAATATGCTAATATGCTAATATGCTATGCTAATATGCTAATATGCTAATACACTAACACGCTATGCTAATATGCTAATATGCTAATATGCTAATATGCTAATATGCTATGCTAATATGCTAATATGCTAATATGCTAATATGCTATGCTAATATGCTAATATGTTAATATGCTAATATGCTAATATGATAATATGCTAATATGCTATGCTATGCTAATATGCTAATATGCTAATATGCTAATATGCTAATATGCTAATACGCTAACATGCTATGCTAATATGCTAATATGCTAATATGCTAATATGCTAATACGCTAATATGCTAATATGCTAATATGCTAATATGCTATGCTAATATGCTAATATGCTAATATGCTAATATGCTAATATGCTAATATGCTAATATGCTAATATGCTATGCTAATATGCTAATATGCTGATACGCTAACACGCTATGCTAATATGCTAATATGCTAATATGCTAATATGCTAATATGCTATGCTAATATGCTAATATGCTAATAAGCTAATATGCTAATATGCTAATATGCTAATATGCTAATATGCTAATATGCTATGCTAATATGCTAATATGCTAATATGCTAATATGCTAATATGCTAATACGCTAACATGCTATGCTAATATGCTAATATGCTAATATGCTAATATGCTAATATGCTAATATGCTATGCTAATATGCTAATATGCTAAAATGCTAATATGCTAATATACTAATATGCTATGCTAATATTCTAATATGCTAATATGCTAATATGCTAATATGCTAATATGCTAATATGCTAATATGCTATGCTAATATGCTAATATGTTAATATGCTAATATGCTAATATGCTATGCTAATATGCTAATATGCTAATATGCTAATATGCTATGCTAATATGCTAATATGCTAATATGCTAATATGCTATGTTAATATGCTAATATGCTAATATGCTAATATGCTAATATGCTAATATGCTATGCTAATATGCTAATATGCTAATATGCTAATATGCTATGCTAATATGCTAATATGCTAATATGCTAATATACTAATATGCTAATACGCTAATATGCTATGCTAATATGCTAATATGCTAATATGCTAATATGCTAATATGCTATGCTAATATGCTAATATGCTAATATGCTAATATGCTAATATGCTAATACGCTAATATGCTAACACGCTATGCTAATATGCTAATATGCTAATATGCTAATATGCTAATATGCTAATATGCTAATATGCTATGCTAATATGCTAATATGCTATGCTAATATGCTAATATGCTAATATGCTAATATGCTAATATACTAATATACTAATATGCTAATACGCTAACACGCTATGCTAATATGCTAATACGCTAATACGCTAACACGTTATGCTAATATGCTAATATGCTAATATGCTAATATGCTAATATGCTATGCTAATATGCTAATATACAAATCTGCTAATATGCTAATATGCTAATATGCTATGCTAATATGCTAATATGTTAATATGCTAATATGGTAATATGCTAATATGCTAATATGCTATGCTAATATGCTAATATGCTAATATGCTAATATGCTAATATGCTAATATGCTATGCTAATATGCTAATATGCTAATATGCTAATATGCTAATATGCTATGCTAATATGCTAATATGCTAATATGCTAATATGCTAATATGCTAATATGCTAATATGCTAATACGCTAATATGCTAACACGCTATGCTAATATGCTAATATGCTAATATGCTAATATATTAATATGCTAATATGCTAATATGCTAATATGCTAATATGCTAATATGCTATGCTAATATGCTAATATGCTATGCTAATATGCTAATATGCTAATACGCTAATACGCTATGCTAATATGCTAATATGCTATGCTAATATGCTAATATGCTAATATGCTAATATGCTAATATGCTATGCTAATATGCTAATACGCTAACATGCTATGCTAATATGCTAATATGCTAATATGCTATGCTAATATGCTAATATGCTAATATGCTAATATGCTAATATGCTATGCTAATATGCTAATATGCTAATATACTAATATGCTAATATGCTAATATGCTATGCTAATATGCTAATATGCTAATACGCTAACACGCTATGCTAATATGCTAATATGCTAATATGCTAATATGCTATGCTAATATGCTAATATGCTAATATGCTAATATGCTAATATGCTAATATGCTAATATGCTAATATGCTATGCTAATATGCTAATATGTTAATATGCTAATATGCTAATATGCTAATATGCTAATATGCTAATATGCTAATACGCTAACATGCTATGCTAATATGCTAATATGCTAATATGCTAATATGCTAATATGCTATGCTAATATGCTAATATGCTAATATGCTAATATGCTAATATGCTAATATGCTATGCTAATATGCTAATATGCTAATATGCTAATATGCTAATATGCTATGCTAATATGCTATGCTAATATGCTAATATGCTATGCTAATATGCTAATATGCTATGCTAATATGCTAATATGCTAATACACTAACACGCTATGCTAATATGCTAATATGCTAATATGCTAATATGCTATGCTAATATGCTAATATGCTAATATGCTAATATGCTAATATGCTAATATGCTAATATGCTATGCTAATATGCTAATATGCTAATATGCTAATATGCTAATATGCTATGCTAATATGCTAATATGCTAATATGCTAATATGCTATGCTAATATGCTAATATGCTAATATGCTAATATGCTAATATGCTATACTAATATGCTAATATGCTAATATGCTAATATGCTAATATGCTATGCTAATATGCTAATATGCTAATACACTAACACGCTATGCTAATATGCTAATATGCTAATATGCTAATATGCTATGCTAATATGCTAATATGTTAATATGCTAATATGCTAATATGATAATATGCTAATATGCTATGCTATGCCAATATGCTAATATGCTAATATGCTAATATGCTAATATGCTAATACGCTAACATGCTATGCTAATATGCTAATACGCTAATATGCTAATATGCTAATATGCTAATATGCTAATATGCTAATATGCTATGCTAATATGCTAATATGCTAATATGCTAACATGCTATGCTAATATGCTAATATGCTAATATGCTAATACGCTAACACGCTATGCTAATATGCTAATATGCTAATATGCTAATATGCTAATATGCTATGCTAATATGCTAATATGCTAATAAGCTAATATGCTAATATGCTAATATGCTAATATGCTAATATGCTATGCTAATATGCTAATATGCTAATATGCTAATATGCTAATATGCTAATACGCTAACATGCTATGCTAATATGCTAATATGCTAATATGCTAATATGCTAATATGCTATGCTAATATGCTAATATGCTAATATGCTAATATGCTAATATACTAATATGCTATGCTAATATTCTAATATGCTAATATGCTAATATGCTAATATGCTAATATGCTATGCTAATATGCTAATATGTTAATATGCTAATATGCTAATATGGTATGCTAATATGCTAATATGCTAATATGCTAATATGCTATGCTAATATGCTAATATGCTAATATGCTAATATGCTATGCTAATATGCTAATATGCTAATATGCTAATATGCTAATATGCTATGCTAATATGCTATGCTAATATGCTAATATGCTAATATGCTAATATACTAATATGCTAATACGCTAATATGCTATGCTAATATGCTAATATGCTAATATACTAATATGCTAATACGCTAATATGCTATGCTAATATGCTAATATGCTAATATGCTAATATGCTAATATGCTATGCTAATATGCTATGCTAATATGCTAATATGCTAATATTCTAATACGCTAATATGCTAACACGCTATGCTAATATGCTAATATGCTAATATGCTAATATGCTAATATGCTAATATGCTAATATGCTATGCTAATATGCTAATATGCTATGCTAATTTGCTAATATGCTAATATGCTAATATGCTAATATACTAATATGCTAATACGCTAACACGCTATGCTAATATGCTAATACGCTAATATGCTAACACGTTATGCTAATATGCTAATATGCTAATATGCTAATATGCTAATATGCTAATATGCTAATATGCTATGCTAATATGCTAATATACAAATCTGCTAATATGCTAATATGTTAATATGCTATGCTAATATGCTAATATGTTAATATGCTAATATGCTAATATGTTAATATGCTAATATGCTATGCTAATATGCTAATATGCTAATATGCTAATATGCTATGCTAATATGCTAATATCCTAATATGCTATGCTAATATGCTAATATGCTAATATGCTAATATGCTAATATGCTATGCTAATATGCTAATATGCTAATATGCTAATATGCTAATATACTAATATGCTAATATGCTAATATGCTATGCTATGCTAATATGCTAATATGCTAATATGCTAATATGCTATGCTAATATGCTAATATGCTAATATGCTAATATGCTAATATGCTATGCTAATATGTTAATATGCTAATATGCTAATATGCTAATATGCTAATATGCTATGCTAATATGCTAATATGCTAATATGCTAATATGCTAATATACTAATATGCTATGCTAATATGCTAATATGCTAATATGCTAATATGCTAATATGCTATGCTAATATGCTAATATGCTAATATGCTAATATGCTAATATGCTATGCTAATATGCTAATATGCTAATATGCTAATATGCTAATACACTAACACGCTATGCTAATATGCTAATATGCTAATATGCTAATATGCTAATATGCTAATATGCTATGCTAATATGCTAATATGCTAATATGCTATTATGCTAATATGCTAATATACTATGCTAATATGCTAATATGCTAATATGTTAATATGCTAATATGCTAATACGCTAATATGCTAATATGCTAATATGCTAATACACTAACATGCTATGCTAATATGCTAATATGCTAATATGCTAATATGCTAATATGCTATTATGCTAATATGCTAACAAGCTATGCTAATATGCTATGCTAATATGCTAATATGCTAATATGCTAATATGCTATGCTAATATGCTAATATGCTAATATGCTAATATGCTAATATGCTAATACGCTAATATGCTAACACGCTATGCTAATATGCTAATATGCTAATATGCTAATATGCTAATATGCTAATATGCTATGCTAATATGCTAATATGCTATGCTAATATGCTAATATGCTATGCTAATATGCTAATATGCTAATACGCTAACACGCTATGCTAATATGCTAATATGCTAATATGCTAATATGCTAATATGCTAATATGCTAATATGCTATGCTAATATGCTAATATGCTAATATGCTAATATGCTAATATGCTATGCTAATATGCTAATATGCTAATATGCTAATATGCTATGCTAATATGCTATGCTAATATGCTAATATGTTAATATGCTAATATGCTAATATGCTATGCTAATATGCTAATATGCTAATATGCTAATATGCTAATATGCTATACTAATATGCTAATATGCTAATATGCTAATATGCTATGCTAATATGCTAATACGCTAACACGCTATGCTAATATGGTAATATGCTAATATGCTAATATGCTATGCTAATATGCTAATATGCTAATATGCTAATATGCTAATATGCCAATATGCTAATATGCTAATATGCTATGCTAATATGCTAATATGCTAATATGCTAATATGCTATGCTAATATGCTAATATGCTAATATGCTAATATGCTATGCTAATATGCTAATATGCTAATATGCTAATATGCTAATATGCTATGCTAATATGCTAATATGCTAATATGTTAATATGTTAATATGCTATGCTAATATGCTAATATGCTAATATGCTAATATGCTAATATGCTAATATGCTAATATGCTATGCTATGCTAATATGCTAATATGCTAATATGCTAATATGCTAATATGCTATGCTAATATGCTAATATGCTAATATGCTAATATGCTAATATGCTATGCTAATATGCTAATATGCTAATATGCTAATATGCTAATATGCAATGCTAATATGCTAATATGCTAATATGCTAATATGCTAATATGCTAATATGCTATGCTAATATGCTAATATGCTAATATGCTAATATGCTAATATGCTAATATGCTATGCTAATATGCTAATATGCTAATATGCTAATATGCTAATATGCTAATACGCTAATATGCTAACACGCTATGCTAATATGCTAATATGCTAATATGCTAATATGCTAATATGCTAATATGCTAATATGCTATGCTAATATGCTAATATGCTATGCTAATATGCTAATATGCTATGCTAATATGCTAATATGCTAATACGCTAACACGCTATGCTAATATGCTATGCTAATATGCTAATATACTAATATGCTAATATGCTAATATGCTAATATACTAATATGCTAATATGCTATGCTAATATGCTAATATGCTAATATGCTATGCTAATATGCTAATATGCTAATATGCTAATATGCTAATATGCTATGCTAATATGCTAATATGCTAATATGCTAATATGCTAATATGCTATGCTAATATGCTAATATGCTAATATGCTATGCTAATATGCTAATATGCTAATATGCTAATATGCTATGCTAATATGCTAATATGCTAATTTGCTAATATGCTAATATGCTATGCTAATATGCTAATATGCTAATATGCTAATATGCTATGCTAATATGCTAATATGCTAATACGCTAACACGCTATGCTAATATGCTAATATGATAATATGCTAATATGCTAATATGCTAATATGCTATGCTAATATGCTATGCTAATATGCTATGCTAATATGCTAATATGCTAATATGCTAATATGCTATGCTAATATGCTAATATGCTAATATGCTAATATGCTATGCTAATATGCTAATATGCTAATATGCTAATATGCTAATATACTAATATGCTAATATGCTATGCTAATATGCTAATATGCTAATATGCTAATATGCTAATATGCTAATATGCTATGCTAATATGCTAATATGCTAACACGCTATGCTAATATGCTAATATGCTAATATGCTAATATGCTATGCTAATATGCTAATACGCTAATATGCTAATATGCTAATATGCTAATATGCTAATATGCTATGCTAATATGCTAATATGCTAATATGCTAATATGCTAATATGCTATGCTAATATGCTATGCTAATATGCTAATATGCTAATATGCTATGCTAATATGCTAATATGTTAATATGCTAATATGCTAATATGCTATGCTAATATGCTAATATGCTAATATACTAATATGCTAATATGCTAATATGCTATGCTAATATGCTAATATGCTAATATGCTAATATGCTATGCTAATATGCTATGCTAATATGCTAATATGCTAATATGCTAATATACTAATATGCTAATATGCTAATATGCTATGCTAATATGCTAATATGCTAATATGCTAATATGCTAATATGCTATGCTAATATGCTAATATGCTAATACGCTAACACGCTATGCTAATATGCTAATATGCTAATATGCTAATATGCTAATATGCTAATATGCTAATATGCTAATATGCTATGCTAATATGTTAATATGCTAAGCTAATATGCTAATATGCTAATATGCTAATATGCTAATATGCTATGCTAATATGCTAATATGCTAATATGCTAATATGCTAATATGCTAATATGCTAATATGCTAATACGCTAACATGCTATGCTAATATGCTAATATGCTAATATGCTAATATGCTATGCTAATATGCTAATATGCTAATATGCTAATATGCTAATATACTAGTATGCTATGCTAATATTCTAATATGCTAATATGCTAATATGCTAATATGCTAATATGCTATGCTAATATGCTAATATGCTAATATGCTAATATGCTAATATGCTAATATGCTAATATGCTATGCTAATATGCTAATATGCTAATATGCTAATATGCTAATATGCTAATATGCTAATATGCTAATATGCCATGCTAATATGCTAATATGCTAATATGCTAATATGCTAATATGCTATGCTAATATGCTAATATGCTAATATGCTAATATGCTATGCTAATATGCTAATATGCTAATATGCTAATATGCTAATATGCTAATATGCTAATATACTAATATGCTAATACGCTAATATGCTATGCTAATATGCTAATATGCTAATATGCTATGCTATGCTAATATGCTAATATGCTAATATGCTAATATGCTAATACGCTAATACGCTAATACGCTAATATGCTAATATGCTAATATGCTAATATGCTAATATGCTAATATGCTAATATGCTATGCTAATATGCTAATATGCTAATATGCTAATATGCTAATATGCTATGCTAATATGCTAATATGCTAATATGCTAATATGCTATGCTAATATGTTATGCTAATATGCTAATATGCTAATATGCTATGCTAATATGCTAATATGCTAATATGCTAATATGCTAATATGCTATGCTAATATGCTAATATGCTAATATGCTAATATGCTAATATGTTAATATGCTAATATGCTAATATGCTAATATGCTAATATGCTAATATGCTAATATGCTATGCTAATATGCTAATATGCTAATACACTAACACGCTATGCTAATATGCTAATATGCTAATATGCTAATATGCTAATATGCTATGCTAATATGCTAATATGCTAATATGCTAATATGCTAATATGCTATGCTAATATGCTAATATGCTAATATGCTAATATGCCAATACGCTAATATGCTAATATGCTAATATGCTATGCTAATATGCTAATATGCTAATATGCTAATAGCTAATATGCTAATATGCTAATATGCTATGCTAATACGCTAATATGCTAATATGCTAATATGCTAATATGCTAATATGCTATGCTAATATGCTAATATGCTAATATGCTAATATGCTAATATGCTAATATGCTAATATGCTATGCTAATATGCTAATATGCTAATATGCTAATATACTAATATACTAATATGCTAATATGCTAATATGCTAATATGCTAATATGCTATGCTAATATGCTAATATGCTAATATGCTAATATGCTAATATACTAATATGCTATGCTAATATGCTAATATGCTAATATGCTAATATGCTATGCTAATATGCTAATATGCTAATATGCTAATATGCTAATATGCTATGCTAATACGCTAATATGCTATGCTAATATGCTAATATGCTAATATGCTATGCTAATATGCTAATATGCTAATATGCTAATATGCTAATATGCTATGCTAATATGCTAATATGCTAATATGCTAATATACTAATATACTAATATGCTAATATGCTAATATGCTAATATGCTATGCTAATATGCTAATATGCTAATATGCTAATATGCTAATATGCTAATATGCTAATATGCTATGCTAATATGCTAATATGCTAATATGCTAATATGCTATGCTAATATGCTAATATGCTAATATGCTAATATGCTAATATGCTATGCTAATATGCTAATATGCTAATATGCTAATATGCTATGCTAATATGCTATGCTAATATGCTAATATGCTAATATGCTAATATGCTAATATGCTAATATGCTAATATACTAATATGCTAATATGCTAATATGCTAATATGTTAATTTGCTAATATGCTATGCTAATATGCTAATATGTTAATATGCTAATATACTAATATGCTAATATGCTAATATGCTAATATGCTAATATGCTAATATACTAATATGCTAATACGCTAACATGCTATGCTAATATGCTAATATGCGCTATGCTAATATGCTAATATGCTAATATGCTAATATGCTAATATGCTATGCTAATATGCTAATATGCTAATATGCTAATATGCTAATATGCTATGCTAATATGCTAATATGCTAATATGCTAATATGCTATGCTAATATGCTAATATGCTAATATGCTAATATGCTAATATGCTAATATGCTAATATGCTATGCTAATATGCTAATATGCTAATACACTAACACGCTATGCTAATATGCTATGCTAATATGCTAATATGCTATGCTAATATGCTAATATGCTAATATGCTATGTTAATATGCTAATATGCTAATATGCTAATATGCTAATATGCTAATATGCTAATATGCTAATATGCTATGCTAATATGCTAATATGCTAATATGCTAATATTCTATGCTAATATGCTAATATGCTAATACGCTAATACGCTAATACGCTATGCTAATATGCTAATACGCTAATACGCTAACATGCTATGCTAATATGCTAATATGCTAATATGCTAATATGCTAATATGCTATGCTAATATGCTAATATGCTAATATGCTAATATGCTATGCTATGCTAATATGCTAATATGCTAATATGCTAATATGCTATGCTAATATGCTAATATGCTAATATGCTAATATGCTAATATGCTATACTAATATGCTAATATGCTAATATGCTAATATGCTAATATGCTAATATGCTATGCTAATATGCTAATATGCTAATACACTAACACGCTATGCTAATATGCTAATATGCTAATATGCTAATATGCTATGCTAATATGCTAATATGCTAATATGCTAATATGCTATGCTAATATGCTAATATGTTAATATGCTAATATGCTAATATGATAATATGCTAATATGCTAATATGCTATGCTATGCTAATATGCTAATATGCTAATATGCTAATATGCTAATATGCTAATATGCTAATACGCTAACATGCTATGCTAATATGCTAATATGCTAATATGCTAATATGCTAATACGCTAATATGCTAATATGCTAATATGCTAATATGCTAATATGCTATGCTAATATGCTAATATGCTAATATGCTAATATGCTAATATGCTAATATGCTAATATGCTAATATGCTAATATGCTAATATGCTATGCTAATATGCTAATATGCTGATACGCTAACACGCTATGCTAATATGCTAATATGCTAATATGCTAATATGCTAATATGCTATGCTAATATGCTAATATGCTAATAAGCTAATATGCTAATATGCTAATATGCTAATATGCTAATATGCTAATATGCTAATATGCTATGATAATATGCTAATATGCTAATATGCTAATATGCTAATATGCTAATACGCTAACATGCTATGCTAATATGCTAATATGCTAATATGCTATGCTAATATGCTAATATGCTAATATGCTAATATGCTAATATGCTAATATGCTAATATACTAATATGCTATGCTAATATTCTAATATGCTAATATGCTAATATGCTAATATGCTAATATGCTAATATGCTAATATGCTATGCTAATATGCTAATATGTTAATATGCTAATATGCTAATATGCTAATATGCTAATATGCTAATATGCTATGCTAATATGCTAATATACAAATCTGCTAATATGCTAATATGCTAATATGCTATGCTAATATGCTAATATGTTAATATGCTAATATGGTAATATGCTAATATGCTAATATGCTATGCTAATATGCTAATATGCTAATATGCTAATATGCTAATATGCTATGCTAATATGCTAATATGCTAATATGCTAATATGCTAATATGCTATGCTAATATGCTAATATGCTAATATGCTAATATGCTAATATGCTAATATGCTAATATGCTAATATGCTAATACGCTAATATGCTAACACGCTATGCTAATATGCTAATATGCTAATATCTAATATGCTAATATGCTAATATGCTAATATGCTAATACGCTAATATGCTAACACGCTATGCTAATATGCTAATATGCTAATATGTTAATATGCTAATATGCTAATATGCTAATATGCTAATATGCTAATATGCTATGCTAATATGCTAATATGCTATGCTAATATGCTAATATGCTAATACGCTAATACGCTATGCTAATATGCTAATATGCTATGCTAATATGCTAATATGCTAATATGCTAATATGCTAATATGCTATGCTAATATGCTAATACGCTAACATGCTATGCTAATATGCTAATATGCTAATATGCTATGCTAATATGCTAATATGCTAATATACTAATATGCTAATATGCTATGCTAATATGCTAATATGCTAATATACTAATATGCTAATATGCTAATATGCTATGCTAATATGCTAATATGCTAATACGCTAACACGCTATGCTAATATGCTAATATGCTAATATGCTAATATGCTATGCTAATATGCTAATATGCTAATATGCTAATATGCTAATATGCTAATATGCTATGCTAATATGCTAATATGCTAATATGCTAATATGCTAATATGCTATGCTAATATGCTAATATGTTAATATGCTAATATGCTAATATGCTAATATGCTAATATGCTAATATGCTAATACGCTAACATGCTATGCTAATATGCTAATATGCTAATATGCTAATATGCTAATATGCTATGCTAATATGCTAATATGCTAATATGCTAATATGCTAATATGCTATGCTAATATGCTAATATGCTAATATGCTAATATGCTAATATGCTATGCTAATATGCTATGCTAATATGCTAATATGCTAATATGCTAATATGCTAATATGCTAATATGCTATGCTAATATGCTAATATGCTAATACACTAACACGCTATGCTAATATGCTAATATGCTAATATGCTAATATGCTAATATGCTATGCTAATATGCTAATATGCTAATATGCTAATATGCTAATATGCTATGCTAATATGCTAATATGCTAATACGCTAACACGCTATGCTAATATGCTAATATGCTATGCTAATATGCTAATACGCTAACACGCTATGCTAATATGCTTATATGCTAATATGCTAATATATTAATATGCTAATATGCTATGCTAATATGCTAATATGCTAATATGCTAATATGCTATGCTAATATGCTAATATGTTAATATGCTAATATGCTAATATGCTATGCTAATATGCTAATATGCTAATATGCTAATATGCTAATACGCTAATATACTAATATGCTAATATGCTAATATGCTAATATGCTATGCTAATATGCTAATATGCTATGCTAATATGCTAATATGCTAATATGCTAATATGCTAATATGCTAATATGCTAATATGCTAATATGCTAATATGCTAATATGTTAATATGTTATGCTAATATGCTAATATGCTAATATGCTAATATGCT